>NC_069503.1:586999137-587296637 GCF_027579735.1 Bombina bombina | reverse complement strand
AGAGGCCCAGTCGCAGTTGCGACCTCTGCACTCCCTGTAGTTTCGCCCCTGGATAACTGCTAGAGTTTGGAATTGCTAAAAAAAATACTAATTTACTAAAATGCTCCCAATGCTAAAATGAAGTTTCTAGTTATGCAATTAAGTTCTCACCTTGTTATAATATTTTTAATAATGTAATTATTGATTGAGTTTAAATGAGAAGCTTTTCTTAATTCCCATATAGTCTTTCACTTGATGGTCAGGGCCCGATGATTAAAAGATCACAAGTAAAAACATGAAAAAACATGTTTAGCCTCGCAGGGACAGTCTTTGTGCAATTATCAAAGGGGCTGTCCCTGCGAGTGGCAAGAGGACTCCCATAGAAATAATGAGAGCTCTCTGCTATGTAAAAGTTCATAATGGAGGACGAAGTACATAGGGAGAAACCAGTGTATGTTTAAACTTTAATATTAAAATAAAAATATGCTGTTTTCAGTGCACTGTAGCTTAAAGGGACATGAAACCCAAAAAATTTCTTTCATGATTCAAATAGAGAATACAATTTTAAACAACTTTCCAATTTACTTCTATAATTTAATTTGCTTCTTTCTCTTGTTATCCTTTGCTGAAAGGTTTATCTAGGCAAGCTCATGAGCAGCAGAGAACCTATGTTCTAGCTGTTGATTGGTGGCTGCATATATATATCGATTGTGATTGGCTCACCCATGAGTTCAGTTAGAAACCATTAGTGCATTGCTGCTCCTTCAACAAATGATACCAAGAGAATGAAGCAAATTAGATAATAGAAGTAAATTAGAAAGTTGTTTAAAATTGTATTCTATATCTGAATTATGAAAGAAAAAATTTGTGTTTCATGTCCCTTTAAATTCGCTATTATTTTTATATGCATAGTTTTTCCTTTAAGAGTAATTAATGTTTCGAGTATTTTGATAAAAGCTCGCCATATTTTAAGTTGCGAGAAAAAACAGTGAGATCTGTAGGGCGGAAATGTTTAGATAATTACGCTGGGATTTAAGAGACAATTTCAAATATAACCATGGAACGTCCATTTTGCGATAAAACAACAATTATGCTTTGTATTTTGTACTTATAAGTTGCTATTTATTTATTCCTGTGTAATTTACATAAAAAAGTTTTTGATAAAATATGATTTTTTGGTGAACAATTTTGTTACTTTTGATTCCCTTTAACAATACAATTTTTTCCTGTGTGTTTTTGTCTGAGTGGTTCATTGATTCGTTTTGTATGATAATTAAAAATATGATTTTCATTGTGCACTTTTGTAATGTATGCATCTCCTTCCCGAAGAATATGCCCCTTACCGAGACTTTAAACCATTCCAGCAGGGAAAAAGAAGCACTAGCGAGCATTCTTAAAAGGGCCATGATACCCAAATGTTTAAACACTTGAAAGTGATGTAGCATAGCTGTAAAAAGCTGACTAGAAAATATCACCTGAACATCTCTATGTAAAAAAGAAAGATATTTTACCTCAAAATGTCCTAAGTATTCAAACCCCATTGCAAGGACTTTAAGCAGCAAATCAGTATGTCTGTCCCGGGACAGCTAAGGGAGTGAGCTTCGTGCACACTCATTTTATTTCCCTATTCAGTTTAAGGAAGTTTACTATGAAATCTCACGAGAGTTAAGTGAAATCTCATGAGATCACAGTAAAAGAGTTCATGACCTCAGCACTGCTGATGCTGATTGGCTGCTGTTCATTTCTTCATTATTTTTTTTACCTGCAGCTGGGCAGCAGCTGAGTATAACTTTTTACACAGAACTTACTCTGCTGAGCTGAGGAAATTGTGAGGTAAAATATCTTCCTTTTTTACATAGAGATGCTCGGGTGATATTTTCCTGTCAGCTTTTTACAGTTATACTGCATCAGTTTCAAGTGATTTAGCATATGAGTGTTATGTCCCTTTAAATAATCTCGCCAGCCAAGATACCCTTAGATATTCAAGCCCTCAGTATGACTGTTTAAAATTTAAACAACATTTAATATTTATATATGCACATTGCATAGTATAAATCAGAAAGTAGGCACTGTATACAAAACTGTCATTTTACATTGCATTGCTCTGTAGCCTAAGGAAGCAGCAGTTATGTTTGAGAATCAACATTTATTTATTTTTAATGTTTTTTGTTTTTTTTCTTGACTTAAATTTCATAATCAGAATAGAAAAAGAGAAAATAATGTCATAGGGAACATTTGATCTATTATTCAATATCTAAAAAAAAAATGTTTTAGCCAAGTGAATTCTTAAAGAGAGTTGCTAGATATATACAGGTTATTTGAGGTCATATTGGATTAATTATGAAGAGTCACCTTAAATTTTGTACAGTCTGTTAATGAGTCAAAACCTTTAAATTATTTTATTTGCTATCTTGTTTTACAAAATGTCAATCACAGGATTAAGGAGTGAGGATTTGCGATATTATTCTACTGGGTCATGGGAAAAAGTTGCAGGACACTGTTGTAAAGAACTAACATACTTACTGTGCTTAGGGTACACTTACCTGCGGTTTAGTTGCTCCATCTGCTGTATAGATCCAGATCTGCTTATGCCATCTGGTGTAGCCGCTGTCGTTGGACGCTGCCATGTTGTGGTCCGATTCACGTGATCCACATAGAATACCCGTCCATGGCTATCAATACGAGCTTCCCAGTCTACGCATTATAGACAATAGAATATACTTAGAAGCTTTATCTAACCCCATTTCTTACATTTTTAAGTGGTGTAATCTATATTTTATGGCAGAAACCACCATTTATTTTATTCCCATATCTATGTTTGTTGAAGGTGAGCTGAAAATGCTGTGGGGAAAAATATTGTTAATTACGGTTAACTAAAAAAAAAAATCACTTGTGAATTTTCTTGCACTATTCCAATTTGCATCGGTTCTCATATAAATTTTCTCTACAGTTTCCTGTTAAATTTTAGGGGTTTTGAAAAGCTATCCTGAAATGAAATGGAAATTAATTCATGAGTTGGAAATGATTATGCGCTTAAATATACCTCTCTCGCTATTTTTTTACTTTCAACTTGTAACGTGTGCGCTAACCCGCCCGCATTAAAAGTTTACTTCCAGCGGTGTTAACGCAGAAAGCAAAAAAATATTTAGCGCGCCACTTGTAATCTGGCCCATAGATGGGAATAGAGCCTAATTCAAATGGCTCAAAAAGAGCTTACAACATAGATAATGGGAATGGGATTGCTTTAGAACTTTGATACCTATCCGAGGCTCTAGATTACATTTGGCTCATTCATTATAACGTGGGCAGAATGGCTTCTTATTGGCTGTACAGAATGTAAATGAAAAAAAAAGATGCAGGCTATGAATGGCTAGAGAGGCTAAGTAAACAAGCTTCTAAAAGTTCACATGGATGAAGATTTGGAGAGTTACTGTACCATCACATTCTGTACAAGGGCACAAAAGTATATTTCTAGTTATCCCTTTAAATCCCTGTGTTGATCTAAATTACAAAAGCTTACATACAATAGTTTACATTCATTATACTAAATACCAGAGGGTTTGAAGATGTTTTTGCAATATGTGGTTTTTATGGTGGTATATGTCCTACATGAGACTACTTACTTGGAGGAAGAGGCTCATCAATAGTTGGATAGTGATGGTGATCCGACCTGAGAGAGGGTAGCTGGCTAACTGGTGGTGCATTATGGGGTAGCGGACAGTCACCTGAAGACAGGAAGAGTATGATACATATGGAGATTGACATTATTATGCATTTCTTTTCAATAAACAATAGGGGTCTCGTTTAGACTATTTATTTTCCTATAGAAAATTTCTAACATTATTTTTTTCTTCATCTAGATTCAAACTTAGTCAATTTAATCCAAACTAGTATAATGGGGTAATAGTTATTTATATAGTTAGCATTTTGTGACCTTCATTTTCTGGGACATTCTACAGAATATAAAGGGAATGTAAGGTATTTGATCTGACTTTTTAGCAAGTAAACTGAGAGTTTTACTGATTTGCTTCTAATCTAAAATCCAACATGGCCCTGGATTGTGAATCTGATTTGAGGTTGATAAAACTAGGTAGCTGAGAAGGCTTTCAGTGCCATGGATCTCATCTGATTTGAGACTGGCATACAAATGACAGGGACTGCAATATTGTATGCAGAGACTGACAGTTTATTGACCATCATTGTGAACACGAAATCTCATTTTAATGCTTATTTTATAGACGTCATAATGTTAAAGGGACAGTCAACACCAGAATTTTTGTTGTTTAAAAAGATAGATAATCCCTTTATTACCCATTCCCCAGTTTTGCACAACCAACACTGCTATATTAATACACATTTTATCTCTGTAATTACCTTGTATCTAAGCCTATCAAACTGCCCCTTATTTCAGTTCTTTTGACAGACTTGAATTTTAGCCAATGAGTGCTGACTCCTAGGTAACTTCACGTGCGTGAGCTCAATGTTAGCCATATGACACAGATGAACTAACGCCCTCTAGTGGTGAAAAACTGTCAAAATGCATTCACATAAGAGGCGGCCTTCAAGGTCTAAGAAATTAGCATATGAGCCTACCTAGGTTTAGCTTTCAACTAAGAATACCAAGAGAACAAAGCAAAATTTGTGATAAAAGTAAATTGGAACGTTGTTTAAAAATAAATGCCCTATCTGACCGTTTATTTTGGACTTGACTGTCCCTTTAAGAAAAAAAAAGAAAAAGAAAACTAAAACTATTTAAACTTGTGTGAAAAATAATTCAAAACATGGTTTCTAATGGATTGGAATACCTCTAGTGAGGTACTATCAATGTGCAGCATAAGACTAATTAATGTTAACAGTTATGTGAAAACCATTCGAAAAGGTGTTTTTCTGGTGGCCTGTAATAGATATGGATTTTCAAACTGCTTACTGCTAATAGCTTGGAATGGGCCCCAATATTAGTACATTAGTGCAATGTATAAAAAGGTAAATATTCCCATTAGTTGAAGAGAAATAAAACGTATACAGCCAGCCAGATAGATACATAGGCATAGTATATATCAGCAACAAGCAATACATTATAAAAGATATGTATACAAAATGTTCAATAAACTGTTACACTGAATTTTGTTTGCAAAAGAAAAAAACAACACATTGTTTTGCAGTCCAGGGACAAACACTTTTTAAAGCATCTTATCACCTCTGCTGATGTCAGTTATGGACAGAACTCTTGCACTTACCAAGCAGCCACTGTGTGGAATGTAGCATGGTTTAGTGTCTGAAGTATGCACTTCTACCAATGGCAAATTAAAGGGAAAGGGGGCAAAATTAATTAAAGTGCATTATCCAGAATTTACTAAACATAACCAATTTATAGGGAATACAATTAAACTTTGGTTTCATATGATGAATTACTACATTCTACTAAGGTAAAAGTTGTTCATTCACCACGGGAAATATATCAACATTCAATACGATACAAAGGAGCTTCAAAGAGTTTACCAGCATAACACAAACATAGGCACTGAATTTTGTTTCTCCTCACATCAGTCACTTTTCTCACCTTACTATGCATAGATTTGTTTTGAGTGTTTCTATTAATGGACAAATTTACAATATATGTTAACAGAAGAGAACTTAAATTCTAAGTTTTATAGCATATATACAACATATTTTACCACAAATCAGGATAAAATTTGGATAAAAACGAAATAGACATTAAATTCAGACATGTCAGTTTCAACCAATAGATCTGTGGGAGTTGTCTACTTCAGCCAGAGAGCACTCTGTACACTAAGCATGAGTTGTACACACATACATTTCTGTGTCTAGCTTTACACTAAAGGGACTCTGAACCCAAATGTTTTTCTTACATGATTCAGATAGAGCATGAAACTTTAAGCAACTTTCTAATTTATTCCTATTATCAATTTTTCTTCGTTCTCTTGCTATCTTTATTTTAAAGCAGGAATGTAAATCTTAGCAGCCAGCCCATTTTAGGATCAGAACCATGGATAGTGCTTTCTTATTGGAGGCTTACATCTACCCACCAATAGGCAAGCATAACCCAGGTTCTCAACCAAAAATGGACAGGCTCCTATGCATCACATTTCTGCTTTTTAAATAAAGATAGTAAGAGAACGAAGAAAAATTTATAATAGGAGTAAATTAGAAAGTTGCTTAAAATGTCATGCTCTATCTGAATCATGAAAGAAAAAATTTGGGTTCAGTGTCCCTTTAACCCTTTTTCTTGCATAAGTGACACGCAATTGATCACTATATAGCCCGTCTACACATTCCTCCACAGAAAATGTGAACTACCAGTGTTTTCCACCAGAGGAGAGGATTCTGGGTATGGATATACAAATAAGCTACTTAAGGCCTTAACTGTTATTGCAGTTCTTTTATATAAATTTTTTTTTTAAGTTTCATTTTTGTCTTTAAGGGATTCGGGAGGCTTCTTCCTAAAATATTTATTGGGAAAGTACATGCTTGATATAAGGAATTCAATAAAAAAACAATAATTATAACTGCATGCCCATGCAATGTGCACTACAGCCTGCTATGACTTTGTCTAAAGTAAGAGAAAATGCTTCAAGTAGGGTTGCCTCCTTGGTAGGGTTGCCACCTCAGCCATGTTTTCCTGGACACTTATGAGTTACACATGCTGCAGGGTGTGCAGGAAGGAACGTGATTTGTGTTTCTGGACAGCTTTATTCATATTCCTCCCTGCAGACCCTGCAGCATGTATAACCCTACATAGGTTCGAATTCTCTAAAGCACTTTGGTCTGATGAGATTACCCAAGTCTTTTCAGTTTTCATGTTAGAAAGTCAAAATTTAGTTTGAGAAGGAGAGACACCTACTTTACAATGCAAGGCTAAAAATTTTTAATATTTTGTGTCATTTCTCTCTGTACTAGCGAGTTTTTGATCATCTGGCCTAAAGTAACAAGAAGGGTAAAAGTTAGATAGTGAATGAAGTAAAGGCAATACTTAAAGCAGGGCCAGGTATTCATTATATCTTAGCTAGAGTACAGGTGAAAAAATCAGCTGACGGTGAGCTGATTATTTCACCTGTGCTCTAGCTAAGATATAATGACTATCTGGCCTGAGTAAGGGTCCTGAGGACTAGGTTTGGGAAACACTGCTTTAAAGAGACATTAAATTGCTGGATCCAACTACAATTGCATGGTTACTACTGTTCTATTGCTTTTACTCCTGTTACTGCAGCTCTCCATTAAAGGTGTTAGATAATGAAGCTTTGCCACGTCATACTGGGAGCTGCCATCTTTGATTACAAGTTTTATCAAACCCAGTGACACAGTGCCGGACTGGAAATAAAAAAGCAGCCCTGAAAATATTTGAAGACCAGCCCCAGGGCCGTCTTTAATATTGACTGGACCCTGGGCAAACATTTTTTTGCCCCCCCCCCATGCAATTTTCGCTCTCCACCCCAACATCCCAAAAAACAACTAAATCAATTTTAATGGGCTAATCATTAAAAAAAAAAATTGCAATATGTAAAACTGGACCTTAGCAGTACTAATAAGTAAATAAATATATACATTCCTCCACTCTGGGTTAATTTAATATGCTTTTGAATTTGATTCTGGTGTGAGGTTAGCTGGTTAAAGAGATTTAGGGCAGCCAACAGGAGCAAAGCAAGGTAAAGACTGAGGAGGAAGCATGGAGGTGCATACAAATATAAGTTTACTGACTGGAACAGCAGAACTACTATGGGAAGCTGTAAAATCTGAGACAGAGAGAAATAAAAACTATAAAAATAAACCTTACCTTAATGTGTGAAGTATCAGCATGACACTATACATCAGCCACAGCAGCACATGTCAATTCTTTGCTAGGAACAAGTTCCCTCTCATCCTGCACTAGACAATGCTGCATGGGGGAGGGGCATGTGTACACTCACTTATTCTTCCCACTGACACCTTTCTACAAAGCACTGTTCCCCTAACAAACTTTAGTTAGTTAATCTTAGAGCCACAGCAGAAAGAGCAGGGCTAAGGGGACCAGCAGACTGGATGCTGTCTGCCCAAGGCTGCATGGATACAGACGAGTCACACAGCCTCAAGACTGAAGAGAGCAGTGTGTGCAGCTGCACAGATGCTCAAATCCTCACGTGCCTGCCACTTCAGCTTTCTGCTGCATGCGCCTATAGTCAGCCCTACCCAGAAACAATCCCAACCACCAGAGCAGTTACCTGGTAACAGTGGCAACCCCAGCAGGACCTTTTCTGATGCAGTGGGATTGGTTGGATGCTGAGTTAGGGCTTAGCATCCAGTGCTGCACAGTGCACATCTAAAACAGCACATGGCACTAGCTTGGAATGTCACATGACACCGGCACGGTCTGGCACAGTTTCTCACAAATAAATATAAGCAGAGACCTTTTGACTCTGACAATATTAGGACTAACTGCACCCCCCCATGTCACATGACATCAGCAGTCTGGCATAAACTAAAAAAAATTTATTTTTTATTTTTAGGACTCTTGGGCCCCTCAACAAAGACTGGGCCCTGGGCATCTGCTCCTTTTGCCCTGTGTTAAAGACAGCCCTGACCAGCCCTTTTTTCCGTTGAGTCTGTGGAATGCACACGCCTGATACTCCTTCGCTAATATTTTTTTTATTTAGAATTAAATATTAGTTTGTAATACAAAAAAATCCAGATTGTTATTATATAGTCATCCTACAACCCAATTTCATCCAAGACTTCCTTTTACAGCGTGAAAATTATTATTGATAAGGTGATCTAGTGAAGATACTCAAAACAGTTTCTCACTCTGTCCTACAGTGACTTGACTAGACACTATAAACCATTAAAAAGAGGGCCACTAAAATGCTAAATGGTCTAGGAAAAAAAACTTGACCCCTCCACCCCTTCTAACTATCGACCAGTCTCCTTACTTCCCTTTGCTTCCAAATTATTGGAACGACTGGTCTATACTCGCCTAACTCAATTTCTCACAACTAACTCCTTACTTGATCCACTACAATCTGGTTTCCGCCCTAAACACTCAACAGAAACCGCTTTCACTAAAGTAACAAATGTCCTGTTATCAGCTAAAACAAAAGGCCACTACTCCTTACTAATTGTTCTTGACCTATCCGCTGCTTTCGACACAGTTGACCATCCTCTCCTCCTAAAAATCCTACATTCATTTGGTATCCGAGACACAGCCCTCACCTGGTTTGCTTAGCATGTTATCGGTTTCTTTTAACAACACATCTTCTGATCCTTTACCTCTCTCAGTTGGAGTACCACAAGGCTCTGTCTTGGGTCCCTTGCTTTTCTCTCTCTATACATCCTCCATAGGAAAACTTACAGCCTCTTTAGGCTTCCAGTACCACTTATATGCTAATAATACCCAAATCTATATTTCCTCCCCTGATATCTCTCCCTCTTTACTCAACCAGATTTCCATCTGTCTCTCTGCAATTTCCTCTTGGATGTCCTCACACTACCTCCAACTCAATGTGTCCAAAACTGAGCTGCTTCTTATTCTCCCATCTTCCAGACATCTGACACCTGACATTCCTCTGATGGTCAGAGACTCTATTTTCAACACCTCACCCCAGGTCCGCTGTCTTGGGGTCACACTTGACTCAGAACTCACATTCAACCCAGATATACAAGCGCTTACCAAATCCTGCCGTGCACACCTACACAACATTTCCAGAATTTGTCCCTTCCTTACTCAAAAAACGACGAAAATACTAATTTATTCCCTCAGTTTGTCATTTATTGACTATTGCAATCTACTTCTAAATGACCTTCCAAACAAGGGCGTATTTTAGCCTAGGCAAACAAGGCACTTGCCTAGGGCGGCAGATTGGAGGGGGGGCAGCACTTTTTGAGTCTCTGTAGGGAGAGGCAGGTAAGTTAACTAGTGCTAGCCATCTGTATTTTAAATATATATATATATCCTCCATGTGTATCTGCACTCTCAATCTCCTCCAGTCATCAACCAGGGTGCCAGGTCAGTAATATTCACAGTATTTTCAAAATAGGACTGCACTCGCTGGATTTAAGCATAAAACTTATTTTATTGTGGTAACGTTTCGGAGTCCACAGATACTGGTCTGAGGAAGGAGTCTGTGGACTCCGAAACGTTACCACAATAAAATAAGTTTTATGCTTAAATCCAGCGAGTGCAGTCCTATTTTGAAAATACTATATATATATATATATATATATATATATATATACATACACCTGGTCAACATTTTACTTTTGAAATGCCATAAAAAAAGTCAAATTACAAAAAAAGGCCTAAATCCTAATGGGGTGGGGGGCAGCAACATTTTAAGTGCCTAGGACAGCACAAAACGTAAATACGCCACTGTTTCCAAAACACTGCCTCTCCTCCCTCCAATCTATTATGAATGCTTCAGCTAGACTCATCCACCTAAGTCGCCGATCTACATCAGCAGCTCCGCTCTGCTTGTCTCTACACTGGCTCCCCATATACTCCAGAATACAATTTAATACATACAGAGAGAAGTGCACTCACAGGAACGAACAACCAACTCAATACCATTGTTAGCCTGTTCTATGGTGATTTACCACCTGGGTGCAACTTCTTTTAGCCCAGTAATAATTTTCAGAGAGTAGAACTTTCCTGTAGTATATCAGTTTGATCCCGCCAATTATGGTCAGTCCAGCGCCGAAATACCAGGAAATTCTTCTCTGAACAAGGAACACAGCAACCCCAGACGATCGTTTCGGAATACAATTTAAAGTATTAACCCTAACTTACAAAGCACTCAACAGCCTCACTCCCAACTATATTTCCTCTCTCATCTCCAAATACTCTCTGACCTGTCCTCTTCGATCAAACTCTGACCTACGTCTCTCCACTCCTATTATCTCTACATCCCACTCCCGCCACCAAGACTTTGCACATGCTGCTCCTATCCTCTGGAACTCTCTAACCCGCTCCTTAAGACTGTCTCCAACCTTGTATAGCTTCAGACGCTCCTTGAAAACTCACCTATTCAGAGAGGCTTACCATCTCTCCTCCATCTCTCATCCTAACCAAAATAATTATTGAACTCCATGACTCACTGCTGCAACTACAATCCATGTGACAAGCTACCCCAAACCTTATGTCTCTGCCCCCTCAACCTGTAGACTGTACGCTGTCCGGAGCAGGGCCCTCTTTCTCCTCTACTAGATTTGTTTAGTTGTTATGTTTTGTATTGTATCACAAATCCTTGTCATTGTATACCCCTATCTCTGTACCCAGCGCTACGTAATACAAATAAATTATATTAATAATAATATTATGTGACTTTGATACGTATAGCTCAGAATAGAGAAGAGATGATACAGCTCCATCACCACTCCCTTAAGTTGTAGTTTTCCAACTCCAGCTTCTGCGGCTCACCGGGAAATCCAATCCAGCCTTGCTGTGACAGAAGAAGTGCACATTTACAGATCAGTGTGGATGCTGGCTTTTTGACAAATGTATAATGTGCCTCAATATAGTGTGCATGATACAGAGCAGGAGCTTAACATTTTGCAGCAGCTACTGTCATGACTCTTTAAATCTTCCTCCTCCCATTATCAGATACACCCTATTTAAAGCCAATAGTATCACTACCAAGTTGCCTGAATATTGAAGTCTGTTTGGTGTACCTGTGATCTGTAGCTCAAGCCTTACAGCTACATTGCTCTATATTATTAATATATTGTGTGTGTTTTAAAAGTGTTTAAAAAATATAAAATGTAAAACTCACATGCTACATCATGCACACTAACCACAAACAAATGATACAGCTGCCAAATGGTAACTTGTTTTTCTAGGCACATTTTGAGTGTGCACCGCTGATTATGTTACAGGAGTGTGAAAACAACTACGCTCCAAGATGGCGGCTCAGTATAAAGAAGCAGAGTTTCAGCATCTGGCATCTTTAAAAGGACACTAAACCAATTTTTTTGTCTTTTATGATTTAGATAGAGCATGCAATTTTAAGCAACTTTCTAATTTACTCCTATTATGTATTATATATACATTTTTCTTCATTCTCTTGGTATCGTTATTTAAAAAAAGCTTAGTCCGCTGTCTTTTTTGGTTCAGTACCCTGGATAGGTGGCTACATTTATCCAGCAAGCGCAACCCAGGTGCTGAACCAAAAATTGGCCAGCTCCTAAGCTTTCATTCCTGCTTTTTCAAATAAAGATACCGAGAGAACGAAGAAAAATTGATAACAGGAGTAAATGAAAAGGTTGCTTAAAATTAAATGCTCTATCCGAATCATGAAAGAAACAAATTGGGTTTAGTGTCCCTTTAAAGTATGAAAGGCCAGAGGTGAAATGTTAAATCATTTGAAAATAGGTTAGCTGAAAGCTGTTTTATTGTAAACTGAAACTAGCAGCAAATTACGTTATTGTACAACTGATATAATGGTATTAATGCTTATGGCCTGGAGATTCTCACTGCTCTATTGGTGGAGAGGGATGTGTTTTCAAAAGACTGGCTCATTCAGTGCAGTAGCATCACTATAACTTTATTGATTACCTGTGGGTACAAATGTACATACCTACAGCCAGACCAATGTAGAGATTTAGTACATGCTTTCAATGAGGAAAGGAGGCAAAATTATTTAAAGGGACAAAATAGCCATATGCTAAATCACTTGGAAGCAACACAGCTAAATTGAAAAAGCTGCCAAGGAAATATCACCTAAAAACTCTATGTGAAAAAGGAAGACATTTTACCTCAAAATTTCTTCAGCTCACAATGCTAAGTGCTCTGTGAATACCTATTCTTCAGCTACTGTCAGCACGTAAACCCCCCCCCCCAACAATAGCCAATCAGCTTCATCAGTGCTGATGTTACACTTTGCTTTACTGTGATCTCATGAGATTTCATTGAAATCTTGTGAGATTTCATAGTAAACTTCCTTAAACTGAGTAGGAAAATAACATGGCGGTGCCTGTGCATTTTAGAAGCACACTTCCTTATCCTGGGACTAACATCCTGATTGGCTGCTTAAAAGCCCTTTGCAATGGGATATGATTACTGAGGAAATTTTGAGGTAAAACATCTTACATTTTTATATAGAGATGTTCAGGCGATATTTTCTAGTCAGATTTTTATGGTTATGCTGCATCACTTTAATTGCTTCAACATTTGGGCATCATGTCCCTTTAAAGCTGCTAGAAAAAGTTTGCAATTGAAATATTTTTAAAGTAACTTTCAAGTTCTTTTAAAGGGACATGATAAAGTCAAATTTAAACGTTCATGATTCAGATAAAGAATGCAGTTTTAAATAACTTTCCAAATGACTTCAGTTATCAAATGTACTTAATTTTCTTTATAAAAAAGCATACTTAGGTAGGCTCAGGAGCATGTGTACTAAACAAGAGAATAAAGTCAATTTTAATGATGATAATATAGTAAAATGGAAATTTTTAAAAAATTGCATGCTCTATCAGATGACTCATGTCCCTTTAAGCAAATTTCCTATCCTTTGTGATAATATGTAAATTTCATTTTATTAGGCTGTAAGAAATTGACTCACAAATGATCAGATATAAAAAAATGCCATATAACCCTGTATATGTAAAAATAATGCTGTAGGTATCAGCAACTGACGGCCCAGAATCTAACCTTCTCTCCTATTGCTTGGTCCTGCTACAGGAGATTCCAGGACAACAGGAGTCCTTTCTGAATTAATACTTTGACCAGAGATATCATCAGACCAATTTATGGAGCCATCAGCGTGATCTCTGTCAGGCTCAGGACTTTGATTAGAATCAGGCATGGACTCAAAAGCACTGTTTTCTTCCTCCTCATCATCTTGAGAGGAGAAGACCGTACTTTCTGATATCCTTGCACTGTCCACTGAGGAGAAACGTGTGTGACTGGAGAAGCGGTTGTGGCTATCGTAACAAGAAGGGCTGTAACATGATGTACTATAGCAAGAGGTGCTATAACAGGAGGTGCTATAGCATGAGGTGTCACAAGTATCACAGTCATGATCTCCATGCATTCTTGGACTTGAGTCACTTTCACTTTCAGTCCTAGGATGTTCTCCATCCATACAGAGATGATTACAAACAGGGAGAAGGTCATTAGCATTATCACAGGGTAACGTACTCCTGGTGTCCTCAAGGTCATCATTTTCATCAACTACCATTTCCAATGGTGGATCTGCCGCTACAGTTTCTGTATCACTAACAATATCCTTTTCTGACATTTCCTTGACTGTAGACTCTTCATCAACATCCACACTGTTCTGCTCCTCTTCATCTCCATCCCCTATCATTTGAGCAGAAGGCAGACTGTGAAGCAAGTTATGAATCCTTATATAATGTGTCCGAGGTGTTTCAGGTTCTCCACAAGCTGAGGCTATTACATTCTCCAACTCAGACACTGGCAGAGAGCAAGGCCTGGTTTTTCTCTTCATTGTTGTCCTAAGTTTAGGTTCAATGTCTTGTTGTTGGCACATTCCTCCCGAATTTTCTGGACTGTTCTCTTCCTCTTTGCCTAATTCCATGAACACACTTACTTCTTCTGTATTTAACATTTCCGAATCTTCTACTTGGGTGTTGGTACTAGGGTCTTCAATAGTTTCTTCAATAGTTTCCTCTTTGGGTCCAGTGTCATTAATAGTAGCTGAATGTTCTTGATCAGAATTGGTGACAGTCACAGATAAAGTCAAATCAGTTGGGTTTGATTCCATATGTTTTGTTGCATCTGTTGGAGGTGAATCAGTTTTTGTGCTTTCAGTTGTGTTCTTATGTAGGCAATATTGACTAACTGATCTACTGTTAACTGCAGAAGAGCACTTGTCAATAACACCTCTTGAAATGCATCCATTTGGCAATTCAGCACTGGGGTTTTCAGTAGCAACTGAAGTTCTTCTCTGGTGTTCAGTAGATGTTTGCTCAGTCATGTTGTTAGGCAGAACTGTAGCTGGTGCAACTTCAACTACATCTGAAGAAATAGAGACCTCTTCATCATCTGAGAGAGACAAAAACAGAAATGCATTTAAAAAAAAACAACTATCCGTTAATTGGTTAAAAACAAATTTGTATTTAATTTAATGCAACATTAAAAACAGATCTTACAAAATATAACAAAAATTATTTTTTGAGTATAATTGCAACTTAGCAGACCGAAATGTACTATGACAACTTTTGCAACATAGATCTATTTCAGATTATTAAAGGTCACGAGCCAAACATTAAAATCAAATGAGTACAAGTAACATTGATGTAAGGACAAGAAAATATTTTTTGGTTTTCTTCCTCTGTATCTCAGTGAAAGAGCAAAAATATCACAACAAAATAAGGGAACAATATACAGTATGAAGATGGGATATGAAACTCGAAATTAAACATTCATGATTCTGATAGAGCACACAATTTGAAAAAACGTTTTCAAATTTGCGTCTATCATCAAATTGACTTAGTTCTCTCGGTATCCTTTGTTGAAGAGCATACATAGGTAGACTCCAGAGCACACCTGTATCTTGAGTACTAACTATATGGCAGCAGTGTTGCATCAATGTTTGTTATACACATTTGAGCACTAGATGGCAGTAATGTTTACAACAATGGTACAAATAAGGTTGCAAGCCTGCTGATAAATATTGCCCCAGACACATGCATGCCTCTGAGTCTACCTAGTTATGCTCTTCAACAAAGCAAACCAAGAAGATTAAGTAAATTTGGTAATAGAAGTAAACTGGAAAATGTTTCAAACTGTAGGCTCTATCTGATTGACGAAGGCTTAATTTTGACTTTAAAGCACATGTTCCTGTTTCGTGACAATATACAAATTTAATTTTATAAAGCTGAAAGAAATCGCCACAAATGATCAAATATGAGAAATATGGTATATAAAAATCTTCATATCTATCTCTCTATCTATGTATCTATCAATACATTTTATTTATTTTTTCAAACAGAAAACTGAATTATGAAAGTTTAATTTTGATTTTTATGTCCCTTTAAATGCTACAAAAATTAATATTAGATATTTTTTCAGAATGCATAAGAAATCTAGAATGAATTTGTTTTATGGTAATTGAAGCCGAATGTACAAATTTTACTTTTTGTAAAGAAGCCTTTAAGATACAGAGTCACCGTACCTGGGTGTATGGATGATGTTATCTCAAATCTGAACTGCAGCTGGCCGCTTACATGATCTGTAGGAAGCCTGCGACCCAAGGTGTAGCTAACAACTCGATCTCTGTAAATTAAATGGGGAAACAAGGCTGTAATCATTCATGATACACAACAATACAGCAGACCTCTTTAGGTAGTACACATTACCAGAGAGTAAACTCTGTCAGTTAGCATGATCTGTAAGGGAGCACACATTATCAGAGAGCATACTCTGTCAGTTAGCATGATCTGTAAGGGAGCACACCTCATCAGTTAGCATGATCTGTAAGGGAGCACACCTCATCAGGTATTACATTCTGTAAGGGAGCACACATCATCAGTTAGCACACTCTGTAAGGGAGCACACCTCATCAGGTATTACATTCTGTAAGGGAGAACACCTCATTAGGTAGCATTCTCTGTAAGGGAGCAGACCTCATCAGGTATTACATTCTGTAAGGGAGAACACCTCATTAGGTAGCATTCTCTGTAAGGGAACAGACCTCATCAGGTATTACATTCTGTTAGGGAGCACACATCATCAGTTAGCATACTCTGTAAGGGAGCACACCTCTGACTATCCACAGTTAAAGGGACAGTCAACACCAGAATTTTTGTTGTTTAAAAAGAAAGATAATCCCTTTATTACACATTCCCCAGTTTTGCATAACCAACACTGTTATTTAAATACACCTTTTACCTCTGTGATTACCTTGCATCTATGCTTCTGAAACTGCCCCCTTATTTCTGTTCTTTTGACAGACTTGCATTTTAGCCAATCAGTGCTCACTTCAGGGTAACTTCACGTGCATGAGCTCAATGTTATCTATATGAAACACATGAACTAATGCCCTCGAGTGGTGAAAATGCATTCAGATTAGAGGCAGTCTTCAAGGTCTAAGAAATTAGCATATGAACCTCCTATGGTTTAGCTTTCAACTAAGAATACCAAGAGAACAAAGCAAAATTGGTGATAAAAATAAATTGGAAAGTTTTTTAAAATTACATTCCCTATTTAAATCATGAAAGTTTTTTTTGGACTTGACTGTCCCTTTAAAGGGACACTGAACCCAATTTTTTTCTTTCGCGATTCAGATAGAGCATGAAATTTTAAGCAACTTTCTAATTTACTCCTATTATCAAATGTTCTTCATTCTCTTGGTATCTTTATTTGAAATACAAGAAAGTAAGTTTAGATGCCGGCCCATTTTTGGTGAACAACCTGAGTTGTCCTTGCTGATTGGTGGATAAATTGATCCACCAATAAAAAAGTGCTATTCAGAGTTCTGAACCAAAAAAAGCTTAAATGCCTTCTTTTTCAAATAAAGATAGCAAGAGAACGTAGAAAAAATGATAATAGGAGTAAATTAGAAAGTTGCTTAAAATTGCATGCTCTATCTGAATCACGAAAGAAAATTTTTGGGTTCAGTGTCCCTTTAACTTACTTGAACTGAACTAGTAAAATCCATCCAACTTTGGGCCAGATTATAAATGGAGCACTAATTATCACTCCCGCTTGAGCATTAACTGTGATAGAAGTTTGGCTCTTTGTGCTCATCGGGTTGTGCTCATGTTATGAGTTGAAAGAAAACAGTTTTCGCTTGTGCACTAACTTATATCTTAGAATATTGCGTGTGCATTCACGTATTCCCCAATAGAAGTCAATGGAGCAAAAAAAAGTGTGTGTGTTGGGGGAACCTAAGACCCTACTTGCGCGCAAACCAGATTGCATATTCACAAGTGCGCTAACCAGACATGAAAACATGAAATTTAACATTCCAATATTCTTCACATAGAAAAATATGTTCTATTTATTCATAAATACATATTTTAATATTGCTGATGTTTTTTGGTACAATATATATATATATATATATATATATATATATATATATATAGATGATTATATATTCGTATAGATATATACAGATATATATATAGGAATGTCTATTTATAAATACATAAAACATATTCTTCTATGTGCAGAACATTGCATCTGGCATATTTACAGCACACAGTATAACACTTTATTAAATATGAATATTGCAAACATATGATTTTACTTGTTTTCATCACAAAAAGCTCCAATGCACTTCTATATATGTCTATATATATGTCTATATGTATGTATGTGTATATATTTGTATATATGTCTGTAAATACATGTATACACATATAAATACATATGCATACACACACACCCTTATAACTTGTGTGGAATATTTTCTTTATATACTTTTTATTAGATGGTGTTATTATGAGTGTAACTGTACTTTGTAATGCATTTTTTAATAGGTTTTGTGCAACTTTTTGTTTTGCGAAATAGTTAACCAAAGCTCTGAGGACGCGGTAATCATTCCAGCTTAAATCGCGATAGTGCTCAAGCGATCGCATTTACTTTCAACTGGTAATACCAGCGGTAAACCTGATGAGCGAAACACCCGTGATAAACTCCTTATTCCTTGCGCACAAACTTTAGCGCTCCACTCGTAAACTGGCCCTTTCATAAGTAAAGTTGAGGATTTCAAGTTGCCTAATTTTCCCCTGTCTATTTTCTTTAGTTAGGAAAAATAAAAACTTCACTATAACAAACATTAAAGGGACACTAAACCCAAAAGTTTTCTTTTATGATTCAGATAGAGCATGCAATTTTAAGCAACTTTCTAATTTACTCCTATTTTTCTTCTTCTGCTATCTTTATTTGAAAAAGTAGGCATCTAAGCTAAGGAGCTAGCCAATTTTTGGTTCAGTACACAGGACAGCACTTGTTTATTGGTGCTGTCCAATCAAGGACAACCCAAAGTGTGAACAAAAAATGGGCCGGCTTCTAAACTTACATTCTTGCTTTTCAAATAAAGATAGCAAGAGAATGAAGAAAAATTAATAATAGGAGTAAATTAGAATGTTGCTTAAAATTGCATGCTCAGTGTCCCTTTAAACAAAGTATTTTACAAAAGCTGTTTCAATCCCATTTAAAGCAAATGCAAAACAAAACAAAGAAACAGAAACTATCCCATCAGAGTTTTTTTTTAACTTTATTTACAAGTCAGTCAAAGTAATGATGCAGTTTTATATAATACAATAAAGCAAACTGGTGCAAAATACTGTTAAAAGCTTATCAGCTGTTCATACTTCATTTGCTACAACACATAACAACTTCTTGCACAAGAGACTAATTTAACATGACATTTTTTGGGGGGGAAAATGCATCTTACAGACAACTCATGAAGTGGATTCTATAGATTTAAGTTTATACGTCAGAAACCAAATGGTTGACCAAAGAATTTCTCATAACCAGATATCTATCTGTATAGTTACAGAACAATGCTTTGCTATTTTACGTTCAATAAAGTTACATTTGTTTCAATTCTGACCAAACCTAAATCACCACAACAAATGAAGTAACTGTTTTGTAATAGTTACCTATTTAACAAGCATGTTTACTAACATTTGACTAATCTGAATCTATATTATTACATTTCTATGACACATATTTATCATATAAAATTTACCCAATCGCGTGTCTTTCCAAGAGCCGCTGTACTGGCATGGACAATTTTCCTAAAAAACGTTTGATGATTGGCCGGCTTTTTGCAAACTTATCCTTTACTTCAATTTCAAGGACGTCAGTTGGAAGAGAAACAAAACTAAAGTGCTGCAGAAAATAGTACAAAATGATAGGTTATGTACAAACAGTGAAGCAAAACTCAAGCACTTATTTAACCATAATGTATTATATATAATCTTATCCATAACCTTTTCAGATGTTTCATTTGTGATGCAGCACACACCTATATCTAATGTTCCTAACAATAACAACAATATATAGACATACTACATAAGCATTGCAAAAACAATGTTATTTTATGCTATAGTGAATAGTACAACTTTGAATAAGGATAGTGGTTATTTTTTTTAAAGCAATAGGGATATCAGTAAATTTCAATTTAAAATAGCAGAATTTTTGCAATACTCGTGACTTAAACAGTGGCAGCTTTTACTAGGTTTTTTTTCTAATACAGTGGTATTGCAAAAATTTCTCTACTAATTTTAAACCTCACTGACATTTTAAAGGGACATTAAACACTAAATACATATCACGCACCTCCCTCTAATTATGGGATCCACCATTTTGGAATCTATGTATCACTGTATCTGAAGGAGGGTTTCTGCACATGGCAGCACTGATGACTAGAAGGAGGCGGTTTATAACCTCAATACTATGCTTATAAAATTAATTTAGTACTAATGTCCCTTTAATTTAGTGTTAATGTCCCTTTAATTTGGCTGTAATGTATTTTTAAAGGGATATAAAACCCAAAAATGTTATTTCATGATTCAGATAGAGCATACAATTTTAAACAACTCCAATTTACTTCTATTATTGACTTTGTTTTGTTCTCTTGGCATCCTTTGTTTATAAAAATACCCAGGTAGGCTCAGGAGCTGGGGAATAGCTGCTGATTGGTGGATCCACATATATGCCTCTTTTCATTGGCTTACTGATGTGTTCAACTAACTCCCAGTAGTGCATTGCTGCACTTCCAGTAAAGGATACAAAGAGAATGAAGCAAAATAATAGTAAATTGGAAAGTTGTTTAAATTGTATGCTCTATCTCACTGGTGTTCAAACCTGTCCTCAAGCCTCCCCAACAGGCCAGGTTTTCAGGATAACCTTGGATGAGAGCAGGTAAAATAACCATATTTACGAATCAACTGATTATTTCACGCGTGCTCCAGTTCAGATATCCTCAAAATCTGGCCTGTTAGGGAGGCCTCAGGACAGGTTTGAAAACCAGTGCTCTATCTGAATAATGAAAAAAATGTGTCCATTTAATAAATGGATCAGGAATGTTTTGCAGAGTGGTGGTATTAGGGGCTGAATCCAATAGTGTCCTCCAGAGTTGAAGTATCTTGAGAACTTTACACTTAAAATTTATCGGGCTTGTTTTCATTGTTCTTTTTTTTTTTGTAATAGTAGTTATATTACGTAGGCAGGGGCGGATCACTAGTTGCCATGGCTACTCAGCATGTCTGCAGGCTGTATTACTGCCCTCTATAGGTGGAATGCTGTATAACTGCCTCCTATTTGTGGGATTACATGTTGCATACTTGATGTCAGTAAATAAGTTTAGCTCAATTTAGTAAATGAAAAGTCTCTTAACATTACATGCTCTATTTAATTAATGAAAGTTTAATGTCCCTTTAAACATCTGAAGTATTTTTTTCTTTATTGTGTTAGTCTAGAAAAGTGACATTATACTCAAATGTTTGTTCCATCTAAAATAAAATATTAGTATTACAGTGCTTTTTATGGGAAAAAAAAGATTGCAAAATAAACCAACTTTTTTCAGTGTGAGTTGTACCTGTTAGCTTGTAATAAATACCTACGTATCAGGCATTTCCTGTTAATTTCACTTTAATTTAAAGGGACAGTGTACTGTAAATGTATATTCTCTTTTACCTGTTGGAGTGTATTAAATTGTTTACAAATAGCTCCTTTACATTTATTTATTTATTCATTTGACATTGCTGTTTTTGCCTTTTGAATCTACCACCTATTTTTAAAATTTAAATTCTTAAATATTGGTTATAGAAAAGTTTTGTTTACAAAGCCAGCAAAAGAAATTATACTCCTACTGGTGAGCGGTAGAGATAACTACTAAAATTACTATTTCCAACTGTTCTTTCTAAGTATTGTATAAAGACAGAAAAAAAAGATAAGGAAGCAGTTGAGTGATCTCTCTGCAAATTCAGCCTATTTTAATGGGTTGCAGTCTAAGGGGGGGGGGGGTAGCTAGTTCATATGCCAAAATAAACCTAGACAATCAATTTCCTATACATTTATACTCTGTAACTAGTATAAAAAGTCAATAGTAACACATTAAAGGGACAGTATACACCAATTGTCATATAACTGCATGCAATAGACACTACTATAAAGAATAAGATGCACAGATACTGATATAAAAATTCAGTATAAAGCTGTTTAAAAACGTATTAGCTCTGTTTAAAAGGTTACTGAAACACCCACTTTAAGTGTGAAATAGCAGACAAACCCCCCCTCCCCTTCCTCTGCAAATGAAAAGACTCTTTACACAAACAGAAGCAAGCTGGAGTAGGTATACCTTGGTATTCTCCTAAAACTTTGGGGCTTGGTTAGCAGTCTGAAAATCAGAGCAATGTAATTTAAAAATAAGCAAAATTATCCATTTAAAACAAAAAACAAAAAAACTGTATCGACTATATAAATGGATCATCTACAAAACATGTATGCAAAGAAAAATCTAGTGTATAATGTCCCTTTAAGGTATATGAAACCCAAAAATGTTCTTTTGTAATTCAGACAGAGCACTTCTATTATCAAATTTGCTTTGTTCCCATGGTATTTATTGTTGAAGAGATACCTAGTTAGATATCTGAAACACTACATGGCAGACAATAGTGCTGCCATTTAGTGCTCTTGCAAATAGATAACATTCTTGCAAACCTGCTGCCATATAGTGCTCCTGACATGTGCACAAGCTTACATCCCTGCTTTTCAACAAAGAATACCAAACAGAATAAACAAAAATTGATAATAAAAGTAAATTAGAAAGTTGTTTAAAACGATATGCTCTATCTGAATAATGAACGAAAAATGGGGTTCATGTCTCTTTAAGGGTAAACCAATTACACTGTCCCTTTAAAGTGCTGGCTTTCAAACCTGTTCTCCGGCCTCCCTAACAGGCCAGATTTTGATTTTTTCATGATTTAGAAAGAGCTTCCATTATAGAATTAGTTCAAATCATTTGGTATCCTTTATTGAAGGAGCTACAGTGCACTTATGGAAGCTATCTAAACACATCAGATGGTTCAGTGACAAAAGGGCCTATATGTGCAGCCACCAATCAGCATGTCCTACCCAGGTTGCTGAACCAAAAATAGGCTGGCTCCTAAGCTTACATCCCTGCTTTTCAAATAAAGATACAAAGAGAACGAAGATAAAATGATAATAGAAGTAAATTAGAAAGTTGCTTAAAATTGCATGCTCTATCTAGATAATGAAAGAAAAAAATTGGGTTTCATATCCCTTTAAGTCTATTAATATGGTCAGGTGACCGAAACGGGTCAGACTTTTTCTTCCTTTCACCCTGCTCTAAGGGTTTCGCTGATTTCTATGTATTCCAGTTTTATGCACAAATAAAGCATTGCTGGTTTTTCTGCCGCACCCCTATGGACCTTCTCTTTTTACACTCTTTAGAATATGCGCTTTCATATAAATACAGAAAGAATCTTGATTACCTCATATTTATATTTCATCTTGTTCCTGACACCTTGATTAGTCCTTCATTTTTGTGTATGATACATATTTAATTAAGGGAAACTATGTATGCTAAATTTTTTATTTTGTGATTCAGACAGACCATTCAATTTTAAGCAACGTTCTAATTTACTCCTATTACCAATTTTTCTTCGTTCTCTTGCTATCTTTATTTGAAAAAGAAGGCATCTAAGCTATTTTTGGTTTAAACCCTGGACAGCACTTGTTTATTGGTCGGTTAAATTAATCCACCAATCAGCAACAACCCAGGTTGTTCACCAAAAATGGGCCGGCATCTAAACGTACATTCTTGCTTTTCAAATAAAGATGCCAAGAGAATGAAGAAAATTTGATAATAGGAGTAAATTAGAAAGTTGCTTAAAATTGCATGCTCTATCTGAATCACAAAATAAAAAATGTAGGTTCAGTGTCCCTTAAGTTACAGATAAAGGCATCTAAGTGCTTTAATACTCCAAATCAATTTCTATAGTTTTAAATATTCCAGAGTCTTTAACAAACTGTTCTTCAAAAATGTGTTTTAGGGTCTGTTCCCTTATCATCTATCTATCTATCTATCTATCTATCTATCTATCTATCTATCTATCTATCTATCTATCTATCTATCTATCTATCTATTGCTTTTTATTCAATATGAATACTGTATTGGTATTATACTGCCACCTAGTGTACAATATATATATAAAACAATATTAATTTTAATTGGGAATTATTTTTCAAATGTCTGTTACAAAGGTTTTGAAATGTTGTTTTCAATATTTAAGAAGAAACCTTTATAGGTTATAGTTTTATATTTAAAGAATAGGATCATTTATATGGTAGTTGAAGAGCTGTGTTATGTGAAACTAGCACATAACTAGCTATTTTTTCAATAGGTATAAAACAGAACTTATCAAGGAAAATAATACATTTTTAAGAGAGCCTTACATTTTGTGTGCTGTGTTTGATTTCTAGGGCACAATAGCTTATATTGGCATAAAAGTGCAAAGCAAAAATGTCATATACTATCAGCATGCAACAATGTGTTTAACTCCTGCAAAAGGGGTAAATACACAGTTAAAGGAACAGTAAATTAAAAATTAATATTTAATGATTCAGATAGAGCATGCAATTTGAAACAACTTTCCAATTTACTACAACTTTCCAATTTACTTCTATTATCTAAGTTGCTTTGTTCTCTTGCCATCCTTTGTTGAAGTGCATACTCAGGTAGGCAGCTGGTGACTGGTGGCTGCATATATATGCATCTTGTCATTGGCTCACCAAATGTATTCAGCTAGTTCCCAGCTATGTGTTGCTGCTCCTGATTTAACTCTTTAACAAAGGATACCAAGAGAATGAAGTAAATGTAATATCAGAAGTAAACTGAAACGTTTCTTAAAATGACATGCTCTATCTAAAGCATGAAAGTTTGATTTTAACTTTCATGTGTCTTTAAGTAAGTAAAGAGCCTGTGTATTATTTGGAAACCTTTTCTGCAGCTGCATAAAATGAGAAGTGACCACCTTTCTGTTAACCTTCTTCTGTTTCATACTGATGATTCTGGGCTTTCACTGTCATCTCATTAGCAATACGCACCTCTCTTTTCCAGACAGGATTGACGGTGTTGCATATAATCTTTGATCTCTTCTCCTGTCCGTGGTGTGGTAGAGCTGGGAAGATACTGTGTTTTCCAGGCTGTATGGAGATTTTCAGGTATGGATCCGGATTAAAAAACATCCCTTTCTTTAAACCAAGTGCTTGAAAGTCTAGAAAGAATAGAAGATTATATAAACACGTATAAAGTGTCTCTACGAATGGACATATAATTAAAATGAATTGCCTCTGTAATCATTTATTAATGTAATGTATAAACCCTCAAACAACATATTAAAGGGACAGTAAATTCAAAATTAAGCATTCATGATTCAAATAGAGCATGCAATTTTATACAAGTTTCCAATTTACTTTTTTTTTAAATTCAATTTGTTATTGGTATCCTTTGTTGAAGCATAAACCTAGGTAGGCTGATAGGAGCGTAGGAGCATGCACGTGTCTTAGCATGCACTAGTAGTCTATGGCAGCAGTATTTGTAAAGCTGTATAACACTGCAATAGACAATGCTGCAAACACTAAAGACACGTGCATGCTCCTGAGCTCCACTTAGCAGTGCTCTTTGACTATATATACTAAGAGAACTAAGCAAAATTGATAATAGAAGAAAACTGGAAAGTTGTTTAAAATGTCATGATCTATCCAGTCAATTGATGTTTCATTTTGATTTTACTGTCCCTTTAAGAAAAGCATTTCATAGTCTCTAAGAACTGTATAAAGGCATATAATATTTTTTTTAAAAGTACTTGTTAAAATGCTAGAATACAAACAATTTAAAAATCACATTGAAATACAAAAATGTTATTCATAAGAACATATAATTTTTTTTAACCCCATAAATTGGTTAAACACATAGCATTGCAGCTCCTGAGCAGTCTGTGAGCCAACCAGGACTTTATCTACCTTTGTGCGTGTTAAACACATAGGACTAGTTCCCATTGTTGTTGTAGGCTATGTAAACTGCTGGTAACATAAAATATATCCATAGACTTTAATGCAGATTCTTATTTTAACCAGCAGTTTGCACAGCTTACAACAGTAATGTAAACTAGGCCATAGTTAGCTTGGACCAGTACTGGAAAAACTACATTTAAAATGCCACTTTAATCAAAATTAAAACAAACAAAAAAAAATACTGTGGAAATAATAATTTCCTCTAACATTTAATGTGAAGTAAAAAAAAATGATAAGCAACAGATCGTTCTTTATAATGCCTTTTGTCTTACAAATATAAACTTGACATTGGTCTATAGTGAGAAATTTAAGACCACTCTAACATTTATGGATCTTCCAGTGACCAAAGTGTCCTAGCCACAATTAACTTTGTACCAATGCAAGGTCGACCCAAGAATCCAAGGGATAACCCCCCCAATGGATCTCATAATGTATCCCTCTATTCACAAGCCCACTCTTACCATCTAAGTTCCTAAAGTGATCTATATAACATCCCCAATCAGCCCACCACAAAAACACAAATACTTAAATAAAATCAGAATGTATATAAAATATGATTAGCCTTTCACAACATAGGGAGGGCTCTATTCTGAAATGTAGCCCTCTAACTTATTTAGTTATTTACTTTAAAAATAGAGGAAACATTCAGACTGTGGCAAGGAAGACAATAGTCAAAATGCTATACATGAACTACATGGGAGGGGTGTTGGCACACCTGTGCCCTGGATTGAACTTGGGACTCCTGGTTCACAGCCTTTTGCTCTGTCCTTGAGCTGTCTGTACTGGCTGTGCTCTTTAGCTACACCTGCCTGCCAGCTGCAGGCAGTTACCTAACCAGCACTGCTGCAAAAGTCTGCCTTTCAGACCTCTCCCTGCCCTGACATTGTGGTTCATCCCATTGTTTGTGCCTCTGTTCTGCTGTCTTAATTCCTGTTGTGTTGGTGATTTCCTGGCTTCTGAACTCAGCTTGCTGATAGACCATTTTCCTGGATTTTCCCTGAGCTTGCTGAAAGATCAGACTGTTTTACTAGTGTTCTGACCATTGTCTTATAACTATTCTCATGCATCCTCTCTCCAGTCTGTAACAGCAGTTATTATTATTATTATTATTATCAGTTATTTGTAGAACACCAACAGATACCGCAGCGCTGCAGTACCTTTGTATCCTGTGTCTCCAGTCTGTCACAGCAGTCCTGAGTATCCTGAGTCTCAAGCCTGTCACAGCAGTATCTATGTATTATGAATCTCCAGCCTGTCACTGCAGTACCTGTGTATCCTGTGTCTCCACCCTGTCACAGCAGTAACTGTGTACCCTTTGTCTCCAACCTATCACAGCAGTAACTGTGAAACCTGTGTCTCCAACCTATCACTGCAGTACCTGTGTATCCAGTGACTCCAGCCTGTCACTGCAGTACCTGTGTATCCTGTGTCTCCAACCTGTCACTACAGTACATGTGTATCCTGTGTCTCTAAGCTGTCACTGTAGTACCTGTGTATCTTGTGTCTCCAGCTTATCACAGCAGTACCTGTGTATCCAATCCTCATCCTTGAGAGGGCATTACTCCAGACTTGGTTTCTGTGTATGCTACAGAGGTGCCAGCCACACACCTGCCAGAGACTATAGTCCTGTTTTCTGTCACAGTCTCCAAGTTTTATTTTAAGTCCAGTGTATCACTACCAATTTACTTGTGTACCATTTATTTATCTTAATAAAATATTATCTGCACTTAGCTTTGTTATGCCTAAAAAGGGGAGCAGATCAGAGAAGCATGTTTCACTGGCCACTTGCTCTCTGGAAACACCCAGGGGTCAAGTCGAGCGGGAACGCATGGGAACGGAGTTCCTGCACTATTTTTAAACCAAACACCTCTACTCCTTAACTCCAAACCCTTGAACCCGCTTCGTCAAGCTTGACAGGTATTTCCAAAGTGGCATTTGTAAGCCCTGTTTGTTTGTATCCTCTCAGAGAGGCTGTAAAATCTTACAAAATGCAGAGTAGAACATTTTGACTATAATAGTCATACAGACAGCCCCCTCTCAGAATGCACTCTGTTTCCTAGTTATCTAAAAGAAAAATAAAACAAAACTTGGATTAGATTATTTTGCTTTTTTTCTGTTTGTCTAGATCCCTTTTGTACTCTGCCAGGTCTCTTATTATCGTCTCTGGACTTGACTCTGGTTACTCTTCTGCTTTTCTATGTGTATAGCCTGACTCTTATTGTTTAAAAATATAGATAATCCCTTTATTACCCATTCCAAAGTTTCGCATAAACAACACAGTTATATTAATGTACTTTTTACCTCTGTTATTACCTTGTATCTAAGCCTCTGCAGACTGCCCCCTAATCTCAGTTCTTTTGAAAGACTTGCATTTTAGCCAATCAGTGCCCTCTCATAAGTCACTCCATGGGCGGGAGCACAATGTTATCTATATAGCACACATGAACTTATGCCCTCTAGCTGTGAAAAACTGTAAAATGCATTGAAATAAGGGGCGGCCTTCAAGGGCTTAGAAATTAGCATATGAGCCTACCTAGGCTAAATTTGATGATAAAAGTGAACTGGAAAGTTGAAAAATTGCATGCCCTATCTGAATCATGAAAGTTCAATTTTTACTAGCCAGTCCATTGAATTTTACTATTTCTTTAAAAGTGCATGTTCCTTTTGTGTTGTCTTTTTGATTCTTAGAAATCACTCTATGGGTATATTTATTAAAGTGCGGACGGACATGATACAATGTAGCGTATCATGTCCGCCGCACATCGATAAATGCCGACAGCATACGCTGTTGGCATTTATCATCGCACCAGCAGTTCTTGTGAACTGCTGGTGCAATGCCACCCCTTGCAGATTTGCGGCCAATCCGCCGCTAGCACGGGGTGTCAATCAACCTGATCGGTTTGATTTCTGTCCGCCGCCTCAGAGCAGGCGGACAGGTTATGGAGCAGCGTATGGAGCTTGATAGATTGACCCCTATGAGTGTGTATGTTGGGAAATTACTTTTGTCTACAATAGAGAGATACAGATATCTAACAGCGCTGATAGTGACCTATAGCTCCTTAACAGAATGGGCCCCTAGCCGCCCACAGTGGGTGATATGAACAAGAAAAATGTCTGAAGGAGCGCCACAAATTAGGCAAGGTCTATTACTAAGAATGGTATTAATATATGTTTGTGAAAGGCTAAAAACAATGGTATTTAATATCACAAATTATAACAGAACATAAAAAATCGACATCTAAAATGTATAAAAACATCAAATAAACTGTTAACTACTGCATGGATCCATAATTATACTATAAAAACATTTGATACAATAAAATGTCAAGAATAAAATAGTCGACAGAGCTAAATCATGCACACAAAAAACAATATGTGCTAGAAAATGATTATGAATTAATCAATAAGGGAAAATATTGCATAACAACTTCAATATATACAATGATGTGAAGGAAAAAAAGAGCTTAAAAAGTCCATTAACCAGTTCATAGAAAAATCAAAAACAATCCAAAAATCTTCAAGTGTAATCAGTTCTCCTATGATTTATATATCCAAAGTGCAAGTGCAGACAGGTGATGGATAATTCTCCAGTTGTGTTTAAAAATGTGGAATTCAATAAAAAGTAAAAAATCTAGATCAATAGTGTTTGTGTGTACAATCAAAAAATTCACATATACAAAACAGAATATAAAATCCAGAATGTAAAAACAGAAAATGTATAAAAAACAAAACAAAGGAGTGTCCAAATTTTTTTTTCAATAATGTGACGAAAAGATTTCCAAATGTTAGGTGTTTGATGTTAGTCAAACAGATGTGATCCAAATAAATATAATAAAAATCTTCAAATCCTGTAATTGAAAGAAAATGACATAGCACAGTATTGTTTTAAATAAAATAACAAATAATTGAAATAGAGCTCACCATATGTTTGCCAACGCATTTTGGCCCACTATAGGGCCTTTTTCAAGACTAAAGTATGGTTGTGGTGAGTGTGCTCTTAAATATACTTATGTAGCCTATCACAGTGTTCAAATTTTGGTGCCGTTTTTTCACTTTGTTATCGGAAGTAGTGTGCCGGTTATGTGTCTTTTTGACCCGGAAGTGATTTTACGATATTTGTTAGAGAATACTTTCATTATTAATGATCAAGAGATCCCTATATCAATTGTTTTCTTAATAATAATTCATATAGATTGGTGTCCAAGTAGTATTACCTAAATTTGTATCATGTCATACCTAATTTATTGTAAACGTGTTCGTGGGTGATTTCGTCATAACCGGAAGCGGTTGATTTCGCCAAACTGGAAGTGAGTGTAACACACACTTCCGGTTGTCAAACGGATATGCGAGTAACATATCTTTGTTTACCATTGTGGAATTTGGTTCCGGTGTACCGGCAATTTTTTGTTTATGCTATTGAGGACAATAAAAACGTAAAGATCTCTCAAGGTAATAAATATTATAAACTGAAACAGCTAGGTACACTGGGAATTCTATAGTAACATTAGAATTCTTTGCTTGTGTAAATAAGCATATTGAAAAATCCTATCATAAAAAATCTATATGTAGTTGTGTATATATTACATAGCAATGACATAAAATACCTATGATAGAAAAATGAATTGATTTTCTTTAAAAGGAGTGATAATAAAGTATCTATATATATGTCATTGTATAGAATACCCAAGATGGACAAAGTGTCGTGATTTTATAGAAGGTATCTATCAATTGGGTGCCATTAGTATATTGAGAAAATATAATGGGTTAATGATAGAAATACTGTAAATCTAATGTATATAGACTTCCAAGCAGCAGTCTTATCTAAGACTATAGGAATAAGAAACATTGGGAAATGTGTAATCTAAATGTGGATAGATACAAATAAATAAATTTAATATGAGTAAATAAATTGATCAATTTTCTTTGTCACCAATTTGACTAATATGTGTCTCACATGGCGGAAAATAGGTATCTGTATTTCTCTTGTCTACCTATCTAGGGTAGTATATATTAACTTTGATATCATCATGTCTCGGTACCTTCTGACTGCGTTATATGTGATGTCAAAATATAATTCCTATGTGCAATATATTGCTTATGTACATATTATAATTAACCGTAAAGGGACTCATAATTATAGGGCTAATTATATAAGGGAAAGGATGGATAGGTCTAATAAGATAGATTTAAGAAGATGAGTAAAATAGTTTGTTAAAATATATCTAAACCTATTAGATGATGTCTACTTTACCCTCTAATAAATTCATGATCTTTGTTATATTGTTCCTTGGATGATTTTGATTAATAGTGGTTGGAGTAAGGAGGGGAAATAGTGTGTCAGTCAGATAGGGTCATTATGGTCATTTGAAATTCAACAGGTGGGAAAGATCCTCCTTATTATTGAGACCCTTAGGATAGAGGCAATCTAACTCAAATAGCCATTTAGATTCTGTTATGAGTAGTTTTTGCTCGTAGTTACCCCCCCTCCATCTGGGTTTGACTAACTGAATCCCATAATAACTAAGCCCTCTCAGATTGCCCTTATAATAAATGGTGAAATGTCTGTACAAAGCGGTGTCGGTATTGCCATGTTCGACCTGTAATAGGTGCTCTCGGATTCTATCCCTCAGGCACCTTGATGTTTGTCCGACATATTGTAAGCCACAGCTGCATTGTACCATGTAGATGACACCTTTGCTGCTGCATCTAATCAAATCTTTGATTTCGTGTCTGGTGTTGGAATTGTGTGGTGAGAAGTGTTTGATCTTCAAACCTCTCTTGCATGCCTTGCAGCTGGGGCATGGGAAGAAACCCTTAGTGGTTTTCCCAAACACATCTTTTATTCTAGTTGTTCTCACACGTGGAATGCTTGGAGATAGTATGCTTTTTAGATTTTCAGTTTTTCGATAGATGAATTTTGGTTTTACAGCCAATGTTTCTCCTATAACATCATCATTTTTCAACAAAGGCCAATGTTTTTCTATTATTTTTTCTATTAGACGTCTGTTTTCATTGTATTGGGTGATGAATGCGACGTCTATAGATGTACCATCATAGGTGTTCTTTGTTTTCTTATCTTTATACCTCAGGAGATCTTTTCGGTCTCTTCCCCTGACTTCTTCAATGTCTTTGTTCAATTTTTCTTCTTCATAACCTCTGTCTAAGAAGCGTGTTTTCCGTACCAATGCCTGTTCTTCCCATTGGTCGATGTTCGAGCAATTTTTCTTCAGTCTAAGTAACTGACGTTTGGGTATATTCTGTTTCCATTTTATGTGATGGCAGCTATCACTGTGGATGTAATTGTTACAATCCATAGGTTTGAAAAAGGTTGAGGTCTTTAATTTGCCATTCTCAATCTCTATTTTTAGGTCCAGAAATGTTATATCTGTGCTGCTAATTTCATAGGTGAATTGTAGATTACATATGTTGTTGTTCATGACACTGATGGTATGTTCTAAATCCTCTTTCGAACCCTTCCATATCATAAGAATATCATCAATGTATCTGTGGTATGAGACCAGATACCTTCTATAAAAGCACGACACTTTGCCCATCTTGGGTATTCTATACAATGACATATATATAGATACTTTATTATCACTCCTTTTAAAGAAATTTTAACATGATAATCAATTCATTTTTCTATCATAGGTATTTTATGTCATTGTTATGTAATATGTACACAACTACATATAGATTTTTTATGATAGATAGGATTTTTCAATATGCTTATTTACACAAGCAAAGAATTCTAATGTTACTATAGAATTCCCAGTGTACCTAGCCGTTTCAGTTTATAATCTTTATTACCTTGAGAGATCTTTAAGTTTTTACTGTCCTCAATAGCATAAACAAAAAATTGCCCGTACACCGGAACCAAATTCCCCAATTGTAAACAAAGTTATGTTACTCGCATATCCGTTTGACAACCGGAAGTGTGTGTTACACTTACTTCCTGTTTGGCGAAATCAACCGCTTCCGGTTATGACGAAATCCCCCACGAACACGGTTACAATAAATTAGGTACGACATGATACAAATTTAGGAAATACTACTTGGACACCAATCTATATGAATTATTAAGAAAACAATTGATATAGGGACCTCTTGATCATTAATAATGAAAGTATTCTCTAACAAATATCGTAAAATCACTTCCGGGTCAAAATGACACATAAACGGCACACTACTTCCGGTAACAAAATGAAAAAACGGCGCCAAAATTTGAACACTGTGATAGGCTACATAAGTATATTTAAGAGCACACTCACCACAACCATACTTTAGTCTTGAAAAAGGCCCTATAGTGGGCCGAAACGCGTTGGCAAACATATGGTGAGCTCTATTTCAATTATTTGTGATTTTATTTAAAACAATACTGTGCTATGTCATTTTCTTTCAATTACAGGATTTGAAGATTTTTATTATATTTATTTGGATCACATCTGTTTGACTAACATCAAACACCTAACATTTGGAAATCTTTTGGTCACATTATTGAAAAACAAATTTGGACACTCCTTTGTTTTGTTTTTTATACATTTTCTGTTTTTACATTCTGGATTTTATATTCTGTTTTGTATATGTGAATTTTTTGATTGTACACACAAACACTATTGATTTTGATTTTTTACTTTTTATCAAATTCCACATTTTTAAACACAACTGGAGAATTATCCATCACCTGTCTGCACTTGCACTTTGGATATTTAAATCATAGGAGAAATGATTACACTTGAAGATTTTTGGATTGTTTTTGATTTTTCTATGAACTGGTTAATGGACTTTTTAAGCTCTTTTTTTCCTTCACATCATTGTATATATTGAAATTGTTATGCAATATTTTCCCTTATTGATTAATTCATAATCATTTTCTAGCACATATTGTTTTTTGTGTGCATGATTTAGCTCTGTTGACTATTTTATTCTTGACATTTTATTGTATCAAATGTTTTTATAGTATAATTATGGATCCATGCAGTAGTTAACAGTTTATTTGATGTTTTTATACATTTTAGATGTCGATTTTTTATGTTCTGTTATAATTTGTGATATTAAATACCATTGTTTTTAGCCTTTCACAAACATATATTAATACCATTCTTAGTAATAGACCTTGCCTAATTTGTGGCGCTCCTTCAGACATTTTTCTTGTTCAAATTACTTTTGTCTCTTAGGGCCCAATTATCTAAAATGTGCTAGATGAGATGTGAAGAACCTTGACGATACTCACAGGGGCTGTCTTTGGGCACTTCTTTAAAAAAAAAAAAAAAAAAAAAAAAAGGGACTGTCCCTACAAGTTACAAGATGCCTCCTATAAAAAGTAATTGAGAATATGGGAGGTTTTATCTTAGACCCTTATCTGATCTTCTCAGCACACTCAAAAATATACAGTGATTCTCTCTAACACGGTTAGGAAACAGTTAAAAAAGGAAGATATGAGTGGCGCTCTGGTGGGAGCTGGAGGATATGTAATAATAGAGAGAGACAATTCCAAGTAAGATATATTAAAAAATTGCAATATTTAATAAACAGATAAAAAATTCACATAAAATAAAAAGACATAAGTAAATCAGATCAAATGAAACATATAAAGATAACTCCAAACAATTACCTAAAAAGATGTTGTGGCCACAACCTTTAAGCAAACTACCTTAAACCACTACTAAAAAAGTGGATGTGTTTTATCTAAAAGGTACTATGTTAAAAGATGTGTTTGTGAGTCTTATCTCAAGGGTTAATGAATACAATCGTATTTACTGTAAGATGTTATACTAACATAAAAACTGTAAATAGAAGTATGATATTCATGCTACTATTACAATATGTAATATCAATCCTTCAGACCTAAATTCTCATTGAAATGTTGTATGGCAAACATCAACCACAGAGCATATATTTTGATCGTTAAAGACACTAGGATAAGGCAAAGGTATTGAAAAACGTCAGTTAGAAGTGTACTGCCTTTAAAGGGACAGTCTAGTATAAATTAAACTTTCATTATTCAGATAGGACTTGTAATTTTAATCAACTTTCCAATTTACTTTTATCATCAAATTTGCTTTGTTCTATTGGTATTCTTAGTTTAAACTAAACATAGGTAGGCTCATATGCTAATTTCTAAGCCTTTGAGGGCTGCCTCTTATCACATGCTTTTTAAATCTCTTTTCAACACAAAGAGACAGAAAGTACACGTGGGCCATATAGATAACATTGTGTTCAGGTACAGGGAGTTATTTAAGATCTAGCACAAAACAATGCTAAATTTAAGACAATAGATAATAAACAGTCACAGTCATGTGATCAGGGGGCTGGAAGAAGGTTCCTAGATACAAGGTAATCACAGAGGTAAAAAGTGTATTAATATAACTGTGTTGGTTATGCAAAACTGGGGAATGAATAATAAAGGGATTATCTATCTTTTAAAATAATAACAATTCTATGGTAGACTGTCCCTTTAAGCCCAATTTTCAATCCAAAACGGTTTTGGGACTCATAGTGCAGTTTGTATGGTAATTCACTCAAATTTCGCTTAGCGTGCTCAGTGCTCTTTTATATAGCAGTTGTAATCCAAGATGAATTCCAGGCTATTATATAGCCACTTAGAGAAAGGCAAACAAAAGCAGTATGTGTGTGTAGTACTGAGCGGTCGGTTTCGACAGCAAATCCAACACCTAATGCTTCTTACTGGACCTCTGATATGGTAAACTTCGGTTCTCTCAGTATAGCCGCAAATCGTGACAGACTTCTCACTGTTAGTAATACTGCTGGCATGTGGAATCTTAGCAGCATTAGTACAGTAAAAACCAGGCACTTTAGCATTAAAATTTACATTCACTTTAAAAGAGGAGAAAACATTGCGAAACAATTATTACACACAGAATCTGAACTTATTTTTAATTTTGCTTCACAGACACCAGGGGGTCTTAATGCGGAGTTAGACCTAAACCCTTTTAACTGAAATATAAAAAACTACATTTATATATATAAATTTATATATTCCCATATGGACATATATTTTAATATTTTTATAAATTTTTCATAAAGATTGTATATAATTATGATTAGTGCAATAAACAGAATGTATACTACAGAGAAAGCCCAAATATTTGAAATACCATCACTATGTCTATTACACTTTTCAGCTCTGTAAATGTTATATATTCCCATATAGATATATAGTCTAATATTTTTTATAAATTTTTCATAAAGACTGTATATAGGTCTTTTAGTTCATTAAACAAAAAGAGTGTATACTACAGAGAAGATCCAAATATCCCAAATAACATTATTTTTTATCTCTGCGATACGCAGATATATTTTTATTTTATTTTTCCAGACATATTCAAATAAGAAATTAATTTTGCAGATACAAACAATATGTGTAAATATATTGAAAATATTGTAACATAATTTAACATCCTCTGCACTGTTTGACTACTGATATATTGTAAACTGAGCCAGGCAAATGCATAAACGAAATCTGAAATCTTTCAATTAATTTAGAAATTGAGTTGAGTCTTTCAAATATGATGGTAAGGTACTGCACTGTCTGACTACTGATATATTGTAAACTGAGCCACACAAATGCTTAAACGAAAAAGAAATGAAAACCACAGTCCATTTTGTTGCAATGTGTCTTGAAGAAATCTGAAACTGTGCCTTTAAGAAAAGGAGGCAGGCAATAAAGAAAGGAAGTATAAATAGACCCACAGTAACAGAGACAAGTCATCTTGATAAAGGCAGAATCTGCCAAAACGCGTAGAAAGGAGACTTGTCAAAATAGACTTACTGAAATCAACAGAGAATTAGTCTATAACCACTACTACTAACTTTTGCACTTTTGAATTTGGAGCCAAAACCAAGATCCCGGATATATAATTGGTACAAAGTCATGTGACTATCCGAAATCACTGACAGTGAGAAGTCACGATTTGCGGCTATACTGAGTAGAGAACCGAAGCTTACCATGTCAGAGGTGAGGTAAGAAGCATTAGGTGTTGGATTTGCTGTTGAATCCGACCGGTCAGTACTACACACACATACTGCTTTTCTTTGACTTTCTCTAACTGGCTATATAGTAGCCTGGAAATCATCTTGGATTACAACTGCTATATAAAAGAGCACTGAGCATGCTAAGTAAAATTTGAGTGATTTACTATACAAACTTTGGATTGAAATTTGGGCTTAAAGGCAGTACACTTCTAATTACCGTTTTTCAATACCTTTGCCTTATCCTAGTGTCTATAGAGATCAAAATATATGCTCTGTGGTTGATATTTGCCATACAACATTTCAATCAGAATTTAGGCCTGAAGGATTGATATTACATATTGTCATAGTAGTGTGAATATCATACTTCTATTTACAGTTTTTATGTTAGTATAACATCTTACAGTAAATAAGGTTGTATTCATTAACCCTTGAGATAAGACTCACGAACACATCTTTTTAAACATTTTTAATTTGAATTTTTTTATTGAGGTTATGTAAAGTATACACCATTTCAATGATTCTCAAAAACATAAATGGTACTCTTTCCAGTTTAACAATAGCTGTTGGTACAAGCATTAAGCAACAACTATGAATAATAAAGATATACAATTCAAACCTCTATTTTTATAATGTGTTCTATGTTGGATTCCTCCAAAGACTCTAAAGGTCACTCTTGGACCTAACTGTACTCTTATAGTAGGGAGGAGGACAATTAGTATATAAATGGGTCACTCTTGGACCTAGTTATATTAGAGTAAACGTTAGTAACTGATAAATAGTGTACACAAATATATATGAAAACATCTAGTTAATGCTGATAGATACATTGATAGGGTAGACCATCATTGGTAACCTTAGTAAAATAAATTGTCATATTAGATATTCAATAGTGACTCTATGGGGCGTAGGGGTATATCTTGATGGGAATGGACTAAGATCTTCTGAATAAATAGTCGTTTAAATGAGTATATTGAGATATATGTGTACCACAAGTCTAAGTTTGTACATTGGAGCTCTAGAGGGATAAACTAATAAAGAGGAACATCAGTGCATATAGCACTTGTCAATGAGTAGTTATCTGCAACTAGTAATATTGGTGGTCTCAAAGTAAAATACTAAAGACGTGCCACCTCGGCCACAGGCAGCTCATCAACAGTAGATAATTAATATTTGTATCGATCTACCTTAGGAAGACATAGGTACAATGAGTAAAATAAGTTATTGTGGTCAAGTTCAACACTCTTAAATTATAAATATTGTGCATAAGGGTCTATAGCTGTCAATCTAAAACATGCTGCTCTGTGTAATTAAGGCTTTGATTGTGCTACAGCCCTTACAAGATACAACTGTGGTGTTTGATTATATCTACAACTTATGGCATCAGAATTAAAACTCTACTCTCATGTATTAAATATGACACTTGTAGTGATAAAGCATGTGGTTAGCATCATGTTTGTATTATGACATCTTATTAGTGGACCTTATAAACCAAATTCTAGCTCAACCAAAAACTATGTGGACAATTGGACAAAAGTACCTTACAGGGAGGTGTTAGACAAAAAGAAAAAAAAAAAACAGTGAGCAGAAATATTGTGTATAGACATATAGGAGCCTAATCATGAAACATAGTTAACATATAAGAAATGCTGTAATTAAGGAGTTTTACATAAACCTGTAATTTAGTGGTTGTGAGGTATAAATAAACTTTAGCCATCAATAGGATCTCAGACATAATGTGTTCATAAAGATAGCTGTTTACTTAACAACCTGCATCTCAATGAAGTTTTAATATCACTACATGTTAACACATGTTGCTGTTATGTCCTCCTTAGGGATAAAGTTTATCAACCAGGGATAAAGTTTATCAACCAGTAAAAAAGCATCATAACAACCAGAAAGATGGTCTTATGTGCATCATGGTAAGATAGTCCTGGATCACATACCTCTCTCCTCAGCCCACACCTTGACAATCAGTACAAAAACATAAATTATGCTTACCTGATAATTTCATTTCCATCGTGGGGAGGAGAGTCCACGGCTTCATTCATTACTATTGGGAATTAAGAACCTGGCCACCAGGAGGAGGCAAAGTCATACCTCTCCCAGCCCTCTCCTCCCCCAGTTATTCTGCCGAGGAACAATAGGAGAAATTTTAGGGTATAAATGATGCCAGAAGATAAATTAAATTTAGGTCCACCCACTGGAGATACAGGCGGGAGCCGTAGACTCTCCTCCCCACGATGGAAATGAAAGTATCAGGTAAGCATAATTTATGTTTTTCATCTAAAGGGGAGGAGAGTCCACAGCTTCATTCATTAATATTGGGAACATATACCCAAGCTCTAGAGGACACTGAATGAAACTGGGAGGGTAAAAGGCGGACAATAATCTGAGGGCACCACAGCCTGTAGAACCTTTCTCCCAAAAGCCGCTTCTGCAGAAGCAAAAATGTCAAATTTGTAAAATTTTGTAAAAGTATGTAAGGAAGACCAAATAGCCGCTTAACAAATCTGCTCCATAGAGGCCTCATTTATGAAGGCCCAAGACAAAGCCACCGCTCTAGTGGAATGAGCCGTGATCCTCTGAGGAGGCTTATGTCCCACTGTCTCGTAAGCCAAATGGATCAAACTCCTCAGCCAAAAAGACAAAGAAGTAGCAGAAGCCCTCTGACCCCTGCGCTTCCTGGAATACAAAAAAAAAAGAGATGAAGATTGCCTGAAGTCCTTTGTAGCCTGAAGATAAAATTTCAGACCACATCTAGATTATGAAGTAACCACTCCTTCGAAGAAGAAGGGTTAGGACACAGAGAAGGAACAACAATTTCCTGATTGATGTTACGATTGGACACCACCTTGGGGAGAAACCCCAAGCCAGTGCGAAGAACAGCCTTATCCGTATGAAAAAACAGATAAGGAGGCCCATGTTGCAAGGCCGCCAGTTCAGATACTCTGCGAGTCGATGCAATGGCCAACAGGAAGAGAACCTTCCAGGACAGAACCTTAATGTCAAGAATGCATAGGCTCAAACGGAACCTGCTGCAAAACCTTAAGGACCAAGTTTAAGCTCCAGCAGACTGCCTAAAAACAGGCCTGATTCAAGACAGAGCCTGAACAAAGGATTGAATGTCAGGGAGCTCAGCGAGTCTCCTATTCAACAAAACAGATAATGCAGAAATCTGTCCCTTTAAGGAACTAGCGGCAAGGCCCTTCTTTAAACCCTCTTGAAGAAAATACAGAATTCTGGAAACCCTCACCTTGTGCCAAGGGTATCCATGTTCACACTTTCAGAAAGACCTCTCTTGGCTAGGACTAAGCGTTCAATCTCCACGCAGTCAGCCTCAGAGAATCGAGATTTGATGTTGGAAAGGACCTTGTTCCAGCAGATCCCTGCGACAGGGTAACCTCCACAGCAGAGAGGTTGACATCCCCACCAGATCCGCAAACCACGTCCTCCGCAGCCACGAAGGAGTAATCAGAATGGTTAGCGCTCTCTCTTGCTTTATGCATGCCACAATACGAGGTAGAAGTGGTAAGGGAGGAAAAATGTATGCTAGATTGAACCCCCAAGGCACCGCTAATGCATCTATCAGTTTGGGGAAGTTTGCAATTGAGTCTGGACGCCATGAAATCTATCTCTCTTGCTTTATGCATGCCACAATACGAGGTAGAAGTGGTAAGGGAGGAAAAATGTATGCTAGATTGAACCCCCAAGGCACCGCTAATGCATCTATCAGTTTGGGGAAGTTTGCAATTGAGTCTGGACGCCATGAAATCTATCTCCGGCGTCCCCCATCTGAGACAAATCTACGCAAACACCTCGGGGTGAAGAAACCATTCCCCTGGATGGAAAGTTTGCCCGCAGAGGAAGTCCGCTTCCCAGTTGTCCACTCCTGGAATGTGGATCGCCGAAAGTGAGCAGTTGTGGGACTCCGCCCATTCCAGGATCCGGGACACCTCCCTCATCGCTCGAAGTTCCAGGATATTTATCGGTAAAAGGGACTCCATTTCCCTGTGCCATCTTGGCACCCCAAACAGCTCCCCATCCCGCCAGACTCGCGTCCGTGGTCACAACCTCCCAGCACGGTCTCAAGAAGGATGTCCCCATGGACAGTTGTTCCGAGCAGATCCACCAAGAGAGGGAGGTCCGAGCCGGCACATGGATATCAGCTGTGACAGATCTAAATGATCGCCGTTCCACTGCCTCAACATGCATAATTGATCCACCGAGGGCCTCTCTTAGGATCGAAGGGCCAGACAGGTGGACGCAAGCTTTCTGCGTCTTTGATCCATGAGGAAAATCTTCATGGACACAGAGTCTATGATCGTGCCCAGAAACTCCACCCTGGTGCTGGGCACCAGGGAGCTCTTTCCGGAGTTTACCTTCCATCCGTGAGATTGAAGCAATAGGATTAGAGTCCTTGAATGACCTCTGCCAGACTGAAGGACGGCACCTGAACCAGGATGTCGTTCAGATAGGGCACCACCGCAATGCCCCTGGATCTGGCCACTGCAAGCAGAGCCCCGAGAACCTTTGTGAAAACTTTCGGGGCCGTCGCCAGGCCGAAAGGAAGGGCCACAAACTGAAAGTGCTGGTCCAGAAAAGCAAATCTTAGGAACTTGAAGGGGTCCCCCTTCAAGTCTATTGTGGTCATAAACTGCCCCTCTTGAACTAGGGGCAAAATGGACCTGATCGTTTCCATTTTGAACGATGGAATGGACAAAAACTTTTAAAAACATTTTAGATCCAAAATCGGGTGGAACGTGCCCTTCTTTTTTGGAACTACGAACAGATTTGAATAATACCCTAGACCCCTTTCTGCAAGGGGTACTGGTATGATAACACCTAGAGAGAAAAGATCCCTCACACATCCTAGAAAAGCCTGTTTCTTTTCTGGCCTCAATGACAGGTTTGACACGAGGAATCTGCCCCTGGGTGGAAATGACTTGAACCCTATCCTGTAACCCTGGGAGACAACCTCCAGAACCCATGGGGCCTGAACATCCTGCAATCAGGCTTCGGAGAATAGAGATTACCTGCCCCCTACTCAGTCCGTAGACCTGTTGGAGGCCGCCCCTTCATGCCGACTTGGTCTTGGCAGGCTTCTTGTTTTGTTTAGACTTGTTCCAAGACTGAGCAGGTTTCTATGTTCCCTTGGATTGGTCCGCTTTCGCAGCGGGCTACTGACGCTGGGCCCTTTTCTGCACGAAAGGGATGACGACAATAATTTTCCCTTGAAAAGGCAGGGACAGCAACCTCAATTTAGAGGTCATGTCCGCCGACCAGGATTTTAGCCACAAGGCTCTGCACGCTAAAATTGAAAACCCTGACACCTTAGCATTCAGGTGAATAATCTGCAACTGCACCTCTTCGAAAGAGGGCTCACCCTCAATAATTTCACACAGGGAATCACACCAATATGATTAAAGGCCCTACGCTTGCGGTTAGCAGAACGTGGTAAGGAGTGGATCACTTTGGAAACCGCCGTCTGCAGTTGATCCGCAAAATCTGGTGGCCAACAAATCTCTCCCGAAGGAGCAACAGTCGGACCCCGGGGCACTGCATGTGCAATAGGGGACTCAACTCGAGAATGCACCTCATGGGATGGAGAACCCTCAGAGGTGGACGGCTCAGTGGCACTAGACATTCTTTTAGATGTCTCGACCCTCTCAAAGCATGTGGAACATAATTGGGCAGGCTGGTCTACCGGAACCTCACAATAAACACAGGTATGAGACTTTGTTAAAGAGGGAGTACTCTCCAACGTATCAGAATCCTCCATAACTTACGCTTTATTAGAATAAAAGAGAAAATAACAGGCACCGTTATAACCGCCAATGGCCGGGGTGCTCACCACCTCCTATGACCCGAACTGCAGAAACCGATTTGTCTCCTCCGTTGCAGATCAGACCGGAAGTGAAGAAGCCCCACCCGGTCACACAGGAGTCTCACAGGACCGCCCCTGCCTAAAGGAGAAAACGCTCCAAAAAAGGCCATGCAAAAACTCCTGCAGGCCAGAGCCTCATCCTGCACAAGCGCAGCAATGACACAATAAACAATATCGTGTATAAACCCCCCCTGTTCAATAATCCCCCTACCAGGAATATTAACCCATGATTATGTAAAGATAAAAGGCGCCACACTGTGATCCTGTCTTCTATGTCAACATTGTGTATAAAATGAAACAATCTTACCAGAATCCACGCCGTGGAACAGGAACACGGCCCTTCAAATGTGACAGGTCATAGCAGCGCTCCTGACATGGACTTGAGAGAAGAAAGCAGTCTGTGAAGCTTGTCAACACCGATTGCTGTAGGAGCTATTAATGGTTTCACAAAAGAGACTCTCCCTGCATCTCCGGACTCTAACTTTCACCCAAGCCCTCACTGAGGAGCCTTACAGGGCTACTTAAAACTCCAGTCCCATTGTGAAGAGTAATACCCTCAATAAGAGACCTCCAAATCTTTGGCACCTCTCTGCCACCTCCTGTGACGAAAGGCAAAGAATGACTGGGGGATGAGGGGAGTGGGAGAGGTATTTAAGCCTTTGGCTGGGGTGTCTTTGTCTCCTCCTGGTGGCCAGGTTCTTAAATCCCAATAGTAATGAATGAAGCCGTGGACTCTCCTCCCCTTTAGATGGAAAGAGGTTGACTGGTATACTGAGTCCTGAATGAGGAATTAGCCAGCTCGAGGCACTCAGCTCTAGTGATTGTGTGTTCTCAATCCAATTCTGGCTCCCAAAAATCAGATGTAGCTTTCCTCTGATGTCACTCCTATGTCCCTCAATTTGTAGCCAACTATTGTGTATATAAGGCATCAGGTAAGGAGAATGTTCGCTCCGGGGCCTGGAGATTCCCTCTTGTTGGGATGATAGCTGACTCTGGTCATCGCAGGTTGGCCTGGGCTTTCTATCAGAGATGCGCCTAAAGGCAGTAAGAGCTGGCGATCGGTAGAAGTGGCAGCCAATATAGAAATCCACATTCAGAAACTTTTGGCTTGCAAGGCGTTTTGTATTTGTGGAGAAAACCCTCCATTGTTTCTCAGCTGTGAGTTATTCTGCCTCGTTATCATCCCATATGGGATCATTCACTTCTGACATGCACCGTATCAGGCTCAATCTGTGCCATTTGTGTCAGATGAGGGGAGGGATCCAACGTGTATTGCCCGTCTCCCAAGGTCTTGCATGTCCCCTGTGGAGGTATGGAGCTGGGTAGTGGTGTTTGAGTGTCCAGGTTCCCTTCAGTCTGCGCTGTGGCCAAGGGGGATGCCCCCCAACATGCCCCTCCATCCAAGCCCAGACCCATACTGCTGTCATAAATTTTCCAAATGCTTTCAACGGGAGACCGGGATGTCTCATTCTGAGGCCGCACTATAGAGATCAGAGCGGTTAGTTCCCTCTTTAGTTGCTGGAAGTGGTCCTGTAGAAGCCAACCCATCTTTGCCTACCATCTTGCCAGAGCCTCCATATGCACTCAGTGAGATGGATGGAGTTACTAGAGCAGATTAGTCCTTTAAACTAGCCCTTTAATCCAAGTAATTATTCCCTCTTAGAAGTGAAAGAAAGAAGAAGTCTAAGGAATGACTGCATTGCCCCCAGTACGGGAGGGTCGCTGAATCCTTGTGGTGGGCCGCAACCTGAGGTTCTAACGGTCCAGATCTGGATCCGGTGTTCATAAATTCTGCAATTTTGGTAGTAGTCGGGTCAGTGTTTCACTACCTGTTTAGATCTCAATATTATTGTAACAGGAGTTGCCGGATAAGCTTGATAACCGGCGGGTTAGTAAGATCATACACGGAGCTACAGATATTGCGACCTAACATGGCCACTGCCTAGACACGCTCTCACAAACACTTCTTTTAACATAGTACCTTTTAGATAAAACACATTCACTTTTTTAGTAGTGGTTTAAGGTAGTTTGCTTAAATTTTGTGGCCACAACATAATTTTAGGTAATTGTTTGGAGTTATCTTTATATGTTTCATTTGATCTGATTTACATATGTGTTTTTATTTTATTTCATGTGAATTTTTTATCTGTTTATTAAATATTGCAATGTTTTAAATATTTCTTACTTGGAATTGTCTCCCTCTATTATTACATATCCTCCAGCTACCACCAGAGCGCCACTCATATCTTCCTATAGAAAGTAATTGAGTTTGCTGGAAAGGGAAATTTAACTGGGGAGAGCAAAGTTAGCAGGGAACAGGGGGCACACTTCAAAAAATGTATTACTGCAACCAATACAAATCAGATCACCATGTTATCAATATAAAGGGGCCGATTTACTATGCCCTGAATGGGGCCAACTCGCCCTGTTTCCACACATGCCTTCAGGCTCATCGGAAACAGGAGTTAAGAAGCAGCGGCCTTTAACTGGATCTGCTGCCTCTGAGCAGCATACAGCAATCAACCTGACCGAATACGATTGGGTTGATTGACACCCCCTGCTAGTGGCCAATTGGCCGCAAATCTGCAGGGGGCAGCATTGCATAAGCAGTTCACTAGAACTGCTTGCGCAATGCTGAATGCTGACAGCGTATAATGTCCGCATTCAGCGATGTCTGGCGGACATGATACGCTACAGCATAGCATCTTACAATTACTCCTGTTTTTGTATGCATGTGCTTTTTTCTGTCCCCATAGCATCTTACAATTACTCCTGTTTTTGTATGCATGTGCTTTTTTCTGTTTGAGCAATAAATGTTAATTGTATTTGGATACAATCTCACCACCTTTAGTTTGCGTGATAGAACAGCAAGATTTGCAGGGGAAAATGTTTAGAGAATGCGCAGAGACTTTCTGGAGAACTTTAAGCTACGCCCACGGAACACCACTGTTCAGTCCACTAGCAGAGTATGGGAAAATTATCTTATAATAAGGAAAACAATAAGCTCTTTCACAGTGTTTTTTTGCATCTGCTGTTTAGCATTTCAATAAAAATGTCAATTTTGCCAAAAAATATTATTTTGCAGATTTTAATATGATTTAACAATACATTTTTTATTTCAACATTTAATTTATTCATTCCATGCACTTTTTAAATTACATTTTTTTTTTGTGTGATCCCTATTGTAATGTCTGTATCTCCATCACATACTTAAAGGCAGGGAATAGTCTGTCCTCATGGTAAAAAAATATCTCTAGAGAATTCCACCAAGGTCTGCATAGTACTGGTGAAATTTCTTAGAGAATATTTCAAACCCAGAGATATTTAAATAATTAAGCCCTTATTGTTTTTGGAAGCCTGTTGCTATCAGTGATGTGACAAGTCTGTTGATTACATGTCGGGCCTAAGCAGATTACAAAACAGTATTACAAACAAATTACTAATTTGGTAGATCAAAACAGAATGTATTGTGGGACAATTGGGAATGTGTTCTCTATAAACCTCTCTCACAAGACCAGTAAAACCAAATATTTACAGCTAAACAGCTTGTTAATGCTAATTTATAGGCTCTTGTTTCGCTCTATGAGTGTCAGTTGAAGCATATGACAGAAGACACCCTGCTCAGAAGCACTAAAGACGAACACTTGACAGTTTTCTTTTTACATCAGGTTAAATTTTCATTCCATATCCCACTAGAAATGTAATGTCTGCACCTTATAATGCTGTCTATATGTTTGAATATAATAATAATAATAATAATACTGAATCAATATGCGTGACTGTAATCAGGGATATTTTGTTCAAAAGTTTAATATTATTAATCTATATTCACACAGTAACAGACCTCTAACTGTCCCTATTATATATATCATTTTAAGTTTAACTTGTAATATAAGCATAAAAACAAGAGCACAATTAATTTAGCTTGAGCAGTGTTAGTGCTCAAATACACAATTTTGTTGTGCTCCACTTGTAATTTAGGGCCATATTTGTTTCTTTCTTTTCTGGTCTACTTTATCTAGAGTCCCATTTAATTAGTCTTGTCTTAATAGAGAGAGGCCATACTGATATATAACATAGTGGACATATCCTGTAATTTGTAGACATGTACACTGATCAATATTTTTGTTATTTTTATAAAGCTAATAATAATAATACAGTGCCTGGACATTTAAAGAGACAGTCTACACCAGAATTGTTATCGTTTAAAAAGATAGATACTCCCTTTATTACTCATTCCCCAGTTTTGCATAACCAACACAGTTATATTAATACACTTTTTACCTCTGTGATCTTATTGCTTTTGACAGACATGCAGTTTAGCCAATCCGTGCAGACTCCTAAATAACTCCATGGGAGTGAGCACAATGTTATCTATATGACACACATGAACTAGTACTATCTAACTGTGAAAAACTTTCAAAATGCTCTGAGCTAAGAGGTGGTTTTCAACGGTTTAGAAATCAGTTTGAGCCTACCTAGGTTTAGCTTTTCAAAAATACCACCAAGGAAACAAAGCAAATTTAATGATAAAAGTCAATTGGAAAGTTGTTTAAAATGGCATGCCCTATCTGAATCATGAAAGTTTAATTTTGACTAGACTGTCCCTTTAAGAAAGAGTGTCTGATAGTAGTGTATAAGAGTAGACACCCATATGTGTATGTAAGGCGGGAGAGCACCAGAAGATCTTATTAAAGGAACATTAAATACAATAGAATTGCATAATTGATTTTGAATTTAAAACAAGTAGTAGATTTGTTTTTTAAAAATGTAAAAGTAAAATCCATTTTCCTTCCCCTTTTATCATCTGACAGCCATCAGCCAATCACAAAACATGTACATGTATCATGTACGTATATAACTGTGAACTCTTGCACTTGCTCAGTTGAAGCTAGCGCCTTAGAATCTGTGCATTTAAAAAGATTGTGTTTATGTTAAAAGCATGGTAGATGTTCCACTATGTATATATTTGTGATGTGTGCCTTGCAAAAAGGCAGCTAAAATGTTACTGTACTTTTTGGGGGTTAAAAGTAGGGAATCTAGATGTTAGGATAATTTTCATCAACACCTGTGAAAATCACTAATTGCATCAATTAGGCAGATGATTTGATAAACTTGTTTAAATTACAGCAGTATGAAAAAACGTAACGGGAACATGTCTGATTGGAACCCGGGCTTTGAAATCATAAAATTATGTAGTACCATCAATGAATTTTGACTAAATTGCTGCATAGTTTAGAACAGGGCTTGACAAATTTGTTCAAAATCTAGGAGCCAGAAACTTTTGCTCATCCCTATGATTTTATATATATATATATATATACAGGTGGCCCTCGGTTTACAACGGTTCAATTTACACCATTTCAGAATAACAACCTTTTTTTCCAGTCATGTGACTGCTATTGAAAAGCATTGAGAAGCAGTGCATTTCTTAAAATAGCCAGTAGGTGGAGCTGTCCACTTGCATTGCAGCAAAGCCAAGCAAGTTGAAATGAATCAGTTTAACCAGACCTGAACTATCGAGCAGATTTCAAAGGAACAAGATCTTCCTGTCTATAAATCAGTCCAGATTGGAATGCATAGAAAGAACTGTTTGCAGAAAAATGCAAGTGAAGTCTGTGTTGTGTGATTATTTTATTAGGTTAAAATGCTATTTAGCAAATGTTTTTGTTCATTTAACTTAGTTTAATTATATATTCTGTGTTGTGTGATTATGTTATTAAGTTTATAATGCTGTTTAGCATTTAAAGTCTTCATTTCAAAGCATTAAAAATAATGTATTAGGTGTTACTTATGACAATTTTGAGAGGGGCATGGAACCTATCTCCCTCACTTCCCATTGACTTACATTATAAACTGGGTTTCAATTTACAACGGTTTCGATTTACAACCATTCCTTCTGGAACCTAACCCCGGCGTAAACTGAGGGCTACCTGTAATATATATATATATATATACATATATATATATATATATATATATATATATACATACATATATAAAGTCATATGCAAAAGTTTAGGCACCCCTGACAATTTCCATGGTTTCCATTTATAAATAATTGGATGTTTGGATCAGCAATTTCATTTTGATCTATCAAATAACTGAAGGACACAGTAATATTTCAGTAGTGAAATGAGGTTTATTGGATTAACAGAAAATGTGCAATATGCATCAAAACGAAATTAGACAGGTGCATAAATTTGGGCACCCCAACAGAAATAGCGCATCAATATTTAGTAGAGCCTCCTTTAGCAGAAATAACAGCCTCTAGACGCTTCCTATAGCCTGTAATGAGTGTCTGGATTCTGGATGAAGGTATTTTGGACCATTCCTCCTTGCAAAATATCTCCAGTTCAGATAGGTTTGATGGTTGCCAATCATGGACAACCCACTTCAAATCACCCCACAGATATTCAATGATATTCAGGTCTGGGGACTGGAATGGCCCTTCCAGAACATTGTACTTGTTCCTCTGCATAAATGCCAGAGTAGATTTTGAGCAGTGTTTTGGGTTGTTGTCTTGTTGAAATATCCAGCTCCGGCGTAACTTCAACTTTGTGACTGATTCCTCAACATTATTCTCAAGTATCTGCTGATATTGAGTGGAATCCATGCGACCCTCAGCTTTAACAAGATTCCCAGTACCGGCACTGGCCACACAGCCCCACAGCATGATGGAACATCTACCAAATTTTACTGTGGCTAGCAAGTGTTTGTCTTGGAACGCTGTGTTCTTTTGCCGCCATGCATAACGCCCCTTGTTATGACCAAATAACTCAATCTTTGTTTCATCAGTCCACAGCACCTTCTTCCAAAATTAAGCTGGCTTGTCCAAATGTGCATTTGCATACCTCAAGCGACTATGTTTGTGGTGTGTGTGCAGAAAAGGCTTCTTCCGCGTCACTCTCCCATACGCTGAATTGTTGAACGATGCACAGTGAGACCATCTGCAGCAAAATGATGTTGTAGGTCTTTGGTGATGTTGATTCCTCATAGGTGGTAGTTTAGATAAAAAATATAGTGGTGTGAGTGATGAAACTCAAAAATGGGGTGCAAAAATAGGTTGAAAAAAGTTAAAAAATGTGGAAGTAGAAAAATGATGAATAAGGATAAATATCTTCAACCAAGGATAGGAGAGTGAAAAATGTAAAAATTAAAATTAAAATTGGTCCCTGCGCGTGCGTATAATTTAAAGATACCAAAAATACCAATACTGGGAAAAAAAGGAAGAAAAATTATAATGTGGTTAGGCAAAAATGCCAAAGCGCATAGATGCAACTTTAGGACCTGAGTGCTGAAAGTTTATGAATGATAAAATGTATGTGTCTCTCAGAATCCCAATGTTGGGGATTTTGCAGGGTGCTGCAGGGATAGTGCTGCGACCTCAAGTGGAAATCCAGAGTGTCTAGTGGATGATCTGCTCCTAGCTGGATTTATCTGTGAAAGATAATCAATATAGTGTAGTATGCTCAAGTTAAGATTTAGGTGTAGGAATAAGGCTTACCAGATGCTTGGTCAACGCGTTTCGGCCTCTCAAAGGTTGTTTTTTGGCCATTACACACCCATATTGATAATCTCTTTGGGACCAGCTTTTCTACCAGCACACTTAAGCCCCCTTTGGGTGGCGCTCCTATGTCCCCACTATTTATTTATTTTTAAATTATACGCACAGACCAATTTTAATTTGAATTTTTAGTTTTACATTTTTCACTCTCCTATCCTTGTTTGAAGATTTTTATCCTTATTCATCATTTTTCTACTTCCACATTTTTTAACTTTTTTCAACCTATTTTTTCACCCCATTTTTGAGTTTCATCACTCACACCACTATATTTTTTATCTAAACTACCACCTATGCGGGATCATCTATACTATAATATTATTGGATTCTACTTAATCACACATCTTGGAAATTCTACACCAAACGGTTTACTCACCCTGGGATTATAAACTACACTCAACTGATAAACATTAGGTGACTTTTCACAGCACTACTGCTGAGACCCCACAGGGTGCTCAGTGCTGCTTTTCAGAACTAAGAAGGTGGTGTAGTGCTGCTTTAGTAGTATTCTCTCTCCTTATACTAAGCATTGTCAACTGTCATCACTTACCAGCTATTTTGTATGTAAACATAACATTGCTGATATACATGGATCCATGTTAATGTAACTGTTTGAATATTCCATATATGTGCAAGAGCACATTTTTTTATTGTTTTAGACTGTTTTAATTACCAATGTTTTAATTGTCAAAATTTTAAATTGTCTACTAACTGTTATCTAATAAATACATCAATACATTTATTACACAATATTGATTTTCACATCCTAGCCCACACCAAGGTGAGGCGCTCGGGCTATATCCATTTAATTTTTAATTTCTTAGTTGATAGCTAGAGGTCAACACAGCCAGAGCATATAGAACTAGGCGCTAGGTATACAATCCTTTTTCTTAAAAAGAACTGTGCCTGTGGTCTTCCATGTCCTTACTATATTCCTCAAAGTGGACACTGACAGCTTAAATCTCTGTGATAGCTTTTTGTAGCCTTCCCCTAAACCATAATGTTGAACAATGTTTGTTTTCAGGTAATTTGAGAGTTGTTTTGAGGCCCCCATGTTGCCACTCTTTAGAGGAGAGTCAAAGAGAACAACAACTTGCAATTGGCCACCTTAAATACCTTTTCTCATGATTGGATGTACCTGTCTATGAAGTTCAAGGCTTAATGTGCTCACCAAACCAATTGTGTGTTCCAATTAATCAGTGCTAGGTCGTTATAGGTATTCAAATCAACAAAATGACAAGGGTGCCCAAATATATGCACCTGTCTAATTTCGTTTTGATGCATATTGCAAATTTTTTGATAATCCAATAAAGCTCATTTCACTACTGAAATATTACTGTGTCCTTCAGTTATTTGATAGATCAAAATGAAATTGCTGATCCAAACACCCAATTATTTATAAATGAAAATCATGGAAATTGTCAGGTAACCCTTTGAACGAACTTACCTTGATGATACATAAGTTTCAAGTTAAAAAAGTTGGAATACTTTGATTGGCATATTTACATACACTTGTTTCACCTTGTATAGTATATTATGCTTTAGTACTTTTGTGCTTAGACTTTCTTAGATTTCTCAAAATCCTTTAATTGTCTCTTTTTCTTTTTGCATATATTTCTTATTTGAGGGTCTGTACCATATTTCAGGAATTGGAATTGTATTTATATTCCAATCCATTGTTTATATTTATCAAGTCCTCTCTCCTATTACTTGATTATATATAAATATATATATATATATATATAAAAATATATATATATATATCCAACCAGAGTGATGAATCCCATGGACGATATCCGTGTTCCCAGAAACCTCACAAAGCAGGCACAACAGGATTTTGAATCTGTTTAATGGTACAAGGTGAACCAAACGTTTCAGCCCTCACAGGAGCCTTTTTCAATGGTAGCCAAAGCCAAAACGGACATAACAAACAGAACCGGCACCCACATATAAATACCCACCTCCCCCAAAGTGTTAACCAATCAGCCAGCCCAAGCGGCACACACCCACACACAACACAAGGCAACACCGCAGCCGTGATAGAACAATCACTAAACGTCAATGACGTAGGCACGCAAACTCCGCCTTCAGTGATTTCAGAGATGCCGGTTGGCTAGGGAATCAAAACACACGGTCATGTGTTTACACACCACGTGAAGGATGTGGGCAGTGCCACCCGCGGCAGGTTGACAAGACAAAAACAAAGGTGTCAAACGTGACATCGTGCACATAAACATATATAATATAGACACAAAGCGGGAACATAATTGCTAGGTAACATCATAAATTCTATCACACATGATAATGTAGGCCAGCGGTCAAAACCATCTATACCCAACGGTATCAAGGTGATGACACACAGGCACCCAGGGGAAACAACCCCATCAATAAATACATCATGTGGACCCCCAGCAGGGGGGTATGTGGGCACATCATGCCAACAGAGATTAGAAAGAGGCTTTTAAGGGGACGACGCCCTACAGGCCCAGAGTTATCTGGCCTTATAACAACATCCATAGTCAATGTTAGAGTTTAAACCTCGAGGGGTAACCATGTCAAGGTTAAATATCCAGCGGGCCTCCATCCGTAGAAGTGTCAAGCCTCTGTCACCACCCCATTTAGGGCGTGGTACATGGTCAATAAGTATTGTACGTAGGGAAGAGATGGGATGTCCAGCAGTTAAAAAATGCCATGCTACAGGCTGGTCAGAACGTCTTTTGTCCAGTGCCTGGCGGATAGCTGACTTGTGGTTGGCAAATTGTTCCCTGAAGGATGTCACCGTCTTGCCAATATAGTACATGGAGCATGGACAGATGATGGTATAATTGCCACATCTATAACATCCAAGTTTGCCCTTAGGCAACCACCCCTGTTTTTGGATGTTATAGATGTGGCAATTGTGTGACATGCAACAGTCTCATTACGGGTAATTCATTTCAACACCCGCATACCAATAAACGGTTCAAGATCAGACACAGGTTGACATGCACTTCTGAATTTGTCATTTATGCCATCATCTGTCCATGCTCCATGTACTATATTGGCAAGACGGTGACATCCTTCAGGGAACGATTTGCCAACAACAAGTCAGCTATCCGCCAGGCACTGGACAAAGGACGTTCTGACCAGCCTGTAGCATGGCATTTTTTAAACGGGGTGGTGACAGAGGCTTGATACTTCTACGGATGGAGGCCCGCTGGATATTGACTATGGATGTTGTTATAAGGCCAGATAACTCTGGGCCTGTAGGGAGTCGTCCCCTTAAAAGCCTCTTTCTATTCTCTGTTGGCATGATGTGCCCACATACCCCCCTGCTGGGGTTCCACACATTGTATTTATTGATGGGGTTGTTTCCCCTGGGTGCCTGTGTGTCATCACCTTGATACCATTGGGTATAGATGGTTTTGACCGCTGGCCTACATTATCATGTGTGATAGAATTTATATTGTTACCTAGCAATTATGTTCCCACTTTGTATCTATATTACTGTATATATGTTTATGTACACGATGTCACGTTTGACACCTTTGTTTTTGTCTTGTCAGCCTGCCGCGGGTGGCCCGCCCACATCTTTTGCGTGGTGTGTAAACACATGGTCGTGTGTTTTGATTCCCTAGCCAACCGGCATCTCTGAAATCACTGAGGGCGGAGTTTGCGTGCCTACGTCATTGACGTTTAGTAATTGTTCTATCACGGCTGCGGTGTTGCCTTGCGTTGTGTGTGGGTGGGTGCCGCTTGGGCTGGCTGATTTGTTAACACTTTGGAGGAGGTGGGTATTTATATGTGGGGGTCGGTTCTGTTCGTTATGTCCGTTTTGGCTTTGGCTACCATTGAAAAAGGCTCCTGTGAGGGCCGAAACGTTTGGTTCACCTTGTACCATTAAACGGATTCAAAATCCTGTTGTGCCTGCTTTGTGAGGTTTCTGGGAACACGGATATCGTCCGTTGGATTCATCACTCTGGTTAGATGTGCATTTGTTTGGTAGTGCACCAGGTGGTTGCTATATTGGAGTGTGCCGTTTCCACACCGAACTCTCTCTCTCTCTCTCTCTCTCTCTCTATATATATATATATATATACAGGGAGTGCAGAATTATTAGGCAAATGAGTATTTTGACCACATCATCCTCTTTATGCATGTTGTCTTACTCCAAGCTGTATAGGCTCGAAAGCCTACTACCAATTAAGCATATTAGGTGATGTGCATCTCTGTAATGAGAAGGGGTGTGGTCTAATGACATCAACACCCTATATCAGGTGTGCATAATTATTAGGCAACTTCCTTTCCTTTGGCAAAATGGGTCAAAAGAAGGACTTGACAGGCTCAGAAAAGTCAAAAATAGTGAGATATCTTGCAGAGGGATGCAGCACTCTTAAAATTGCAAAGCTTCTGAAGCGTGATCATCGAACAATCAAGCGTTTCATTCAAAATAGTCAACAGGGTCGCAAGAAGCGTGTGGAAAAATCAAGGTGCAAAATAACTGCCCATGAACTGAGAAAAGTCAAGCGTGCAGCTGCCAAGATGCCACTTGCCACCAGTTTGGCCATATTTCAGAGCTGAAACATCACTGGAGTGCCCAAAAGCACAAGGTGTGCAATACTCAGAGACATGGCCAAGGTAAGAAAGGCTGAAAGACGACCACCACTGAACAAGACACACAAGCTGAAACGTCAAGACTGGGCCAAGAAATATCTCAAGACTGATTTTTCTAAGGTTTTATGGACTGATGAAATGAGAGTGAGTCTTGATGGGCCAGATGGATGGGCCTGTGGCTGGATTGGTAAAGGGCAGAGAGCTCCAGTCCGACTTAGACGCCAGCAAGGTGGAGGTGGAGTACTGGTTTGGGCTGGTATCATCAAAGATGAGCTTGTGGGGCCTTTTCGGGTTGAGGATGGAGTCAAGCTCAACTCCCAGTCCTACTGCCAGTTTCTGGAAGACACCTTCTTTAAGCAGTGGTACAGGAAGAAGTCTGAATCCTTCAAGAAAAACATGATTTTCATGCAGGACAATGCTCCATCACACACGTCCAAGTACTCCACAGCGTGGCTGGCAAGAAAGGGTATAAAAGAAGAAAATCTAATGACATGGCCTCCTTGTTCACCTGATCTGAACCCCATTGAGAACCTGTGGTCCATCATCAAATGTGAGATTTACAAGGAGGGTAACAGTACACCGCTCTGAACAGTGTCTGGGAGGCTGTGGTTGCTGCTGCACTCAATGTTGATGGTGAACAGATCAAAACACTGACAGAATCCATGGATGGCAGGCTTTTGAGTGTCCTTGCAAAGAAAGGTGGCTATATTGGTCACTGATTTGTTTTTGTTTTGTTTTTGAATGTCAGAAATGTATATTTGTGAGTGTTGAGATGTTATATTGGTTTCACTGGTAAAAATAAATAATTGAAATGGGTATATATTTGTTTTTTTATAAGTTGCCTAATAATTATGCACAGTAATAGTCACCTGCACACACAGATATCCCCCTAAAATAGCTAAAACTAAAAACAAACTAAAAACTACTTCCAAAAATATTCAGCTTTGATATTAATGAGTTTTTTGGGTTCATTGAGAACATGGTTGTTGTTCAATAATAAAATTAATCCTCAAAAATACAACTTGCCTAATAATTCTGCACTCCCTGTATATATATATATATATATATATATATATATATATATAGGTGTGGCTTGTAACTGCATGGGGCGCCCATGGGTGTCTTGGGACTCTAAACAATGGCGTCATGGCTTAAGTTTAAGGCACCAGTGGCGGCTTGGTATGTCGAGCCCTGTAGATATGTGTGTACAAATTGTATATACAAACGTATATACATATACATTGGAATTGTATTTATATTCCAATCCATTGTTTATATTTATCATGTCCTCTCTCCTATTACTTGATACATTTGTTGAGCCCTGTAGATATGTGTGTGTACACAAATTGTACATAAAAACGTAACATACATACATATACATAATATTAAAAAAATCAATAAAAGTTGGATTTGTATTTCACAGCTACAAGGCCTAGAAAGGATCCAGCCTCACTTGGGGGCAGTGTGGGTCACCCATAGATGTCTTGGGCAATAATCCAGGACACCAGTGGCTCCCTGGCACCTGGGTTTATCATCCCTGCTTAAGAATAATATACACAGCAAATAAACAGGTTTTCAGGGGCTAAGTGACCCATAATATTCCATTGACTGGCCTGAAGAAGAGTTTTTTTTACTGTAAAACTGTATAGATTGGTTTTATTAGCTTTTTTTTTTTACCTCTTCTTTTAGTTATTTTCTCTTATTCTGCAGATCTAACGGTTCATAGTTTTCTCCAACCGCAAATACAACAGGGAGAGAAAAATGTATTGTATTGTTGGGTAGAGCTATAGAATCTTCTTGTAGAACTAACATATAACTAAAGAGCATATCCATTTATTGATTTAAACTGCTATAACATTTGTAACCTGAATGGTACTTAACCATAAAAAACGCAATAGAACTACATTCCCAGTATTACATTTTTTTTCCATACGTTAGTTCTAAATCTCAGTGGGGGTCTCTTAAGTGCAAGAAGATGGAACATGTGAACTATGTATGGAACTCTGGGATTTAAAAACATTAACGCGACTGAAACTCAGAAAGACTTCTTGGGTTTTATGTCACTGCACAATATATTTCTGTTTTCTTTCCTATATTTATAGTCTACCTGTTTTTACTCTGATATCAGGACATATAATACAGAGTTGAGTATTATAAATATTAGCTGTTTTACATAGCACTAAATATAGGGTAACCATATTGCCGCTTTAAAAATGGACACATGAAAAATACATATGTCAGGTCTTTTTTCAAGGCTGTTTAAAGAAATGATCTGTATAAGAACCCTGACATATGTATTTTTAATATGTGTCCCTTTTTAAAACGGCAATATGGTCACCCTAACTAAATAGTACATTTAACTGATTGTTTATACTGAGATTGTAAAAAAAATGCAAAAATTTTCTTGTGTATTATCAGGGAAATACAGAATGTAAACAATTAAGCAAAAAAGAAGTTATTTAAATAACGTTAGTGTTTAACACCAATATCCAGTTACTACTTGTATGACAATGAGGAGCCGCTTAGCTCATTTTAAATCTGTAATCTTCTTATCTCTATTTAATACAAAGAAAAAATCGTATCTGTTATTTTACCTTGTTTGTTATATCCAAACAACCAAGAGGCCATGAGAGCATACAGTGGGCAGAAAATCTGTGTTGTAATATTAAACAAAGATGAAAGGGTTTCTTCATACACATTAGTGCATGGGACCTCTCTCTTCCCTGAGAGCCAATAAGGAAACTGTGTCATGTTAGACTCTACCTACAGATTGAAAAACTACCCAGGTTAAGCAAAATGGAGTTCCCACTGACTTCAGTCCTCTAGAAACTAATTATGAACTTTTTTGGAATATTCTCACAAATGTTATGTACTAATTATAAGCAACATTAATGATGGTGGCTTCTGATAGAACTGCTATATTAAGTTTGTGACATCGTAATCACCAGACAGCAGAGTTCATTGAACTTTTACATTTTTAAATGTTTTAAAAGTCCAACAAGTATGCCCATGTTTCATCCTAAAGCTTAAAGGGACACTGAACCCACATTTTTTCTTTCGTGATTCAGATAGAGCATGCAATTTTAAGCAACTTTCTAATTTACTCCTATTATCAAATTTTCTTCATTCTCTTGCTATCCAGCACTCTGGACAGCACTTTTTTTTATTGGTGGATGAATTTAACCACCAATCAGCAAGGACAACCCAGGTTGTTCACCAAAAATGGGCCGGCATCTAAACTTACATTCTTGCATTTCAAATAAAGATACCAAGAGAATGAAGAAAATTTGATAATAGGAGTAAATTAGAAAGTTGCTTAGAATTTCATGCTCTAACTGAATCACGGAAGAAAATTTATGGGTTCAGTGTCCCTTTAAGTTTACTCCATTTGTAGGATAGACTTATATACTGTATATACCATGTATTCTTGAATTACAGTCTATATCCTTACCACCTCTAATGGAAGTCAATTCCATGAATCAACCACTCTCTCTGTAAAGAAGTGTTCCTGAACCTACTACCATTCAGCTTGAGATCATGACCCCTTGTCCTGAAGTTGCTCTTTTTAAAGAAAACCTTTTTCATCCTCAGCTTTATTAAACCACTAAAGGTTTCTACCATATCACCTCTCTCTGTATTCAATTCTAAAGTATTTTAGAGCACTACAAAGGTAATCAGGTCAACTAGTATATTTTTTTGTGTAAAAGCGTTAAATAATACGTTTATTAACTCAAAAAGACTTTATAGAATAGAGAATAGATAACAAATACGTTGTGAAAATAAAACAACTTTGGGCTAGGTTATGAGTGGAGCACTAACTATTGTGCACAAGTGATAAGGGTATATCGCTGCTCTTTGCGTGCGTTGGAAGTAGCATATGAAAACTTAGTATAATTTCTATTAATTCTTTAAAATGTTATATGTAACATTTCAATAACGCGCCTTAAGTTTTCATGTGCGCTAACCCAGCCACGTTAAATTCAAAATTGCAAAACACAATGCGCAAAACGCATATTTTACATTCTTATATTCTTCACAAAATAATGTACTTTTTATTATTAAATATATAATTATATATATATACATATATATATATATATATATATATATATATATATATATATATATATATATGATACTGTTCATGTAAAATACATATCTATACTTATATATCTATACGAATAGAAACATAAGTATAGGTATATATACATAGAAATATGTATTTAAGAATAAAAATTACATATTCTGCTATGTGAAGAACATTGGAATGTGAAATATTAATAATTCATGTAATTCATCTCTTGAATATATGCGGTTGGGTAAGCGCGCAAGTATGGGTGTTAGGCTTTTCTTGCAGTTTTAACGTGGCAGGGATAGGTACAGACAAAGGCTATGGCGGACATTTTCCAAAGTACAGACCTTAGTGAAGGACACCAATGTACATTTGAAATAAAAAACATTATTTTATAGTGCTTGGTTTTATTATACTGATGCAGATACCACTGATCCTATAACCAGCCCTCCCCTGGCTATACCCGCAAGATATCGCTGAATGCGGAGAGCAATACGCTCTCCGCATTTAACATTGCACCAGCAGCTCACAAGAGCTGCTGGTGCAACGCCGCCCCCTGCAGACTCGCGGCCAATGGGCTGGCAGCAGGGAGCTGTCAATCAACCCGATCGTGCTCAGAGCAGACGGACAGGGTTATGGAGCACTGGTCTTTGTGACCGCTGCTTCATAACTGCTGTTTCTGGTGAGTCTGAAGACTCGCCAGAAACACGGCCCGTCAAGCTCCTTTCGGAGCTTGATAGATAGGCCCCTATGTCTTTATATAGTGCTGAGTGTTATTATACTGATGCAGATACCACTGATCCTATAACCAGCCCTCCTCTGGCTATACCAATGTGCCAGTGTCACTACTGTGTCATTATATAGTGCTGGGTGTTACTATACTGATGCAGATACCACTGATCCCATAACCAGCCCTCCTCTGGCTATACCCATGTGCCAGTGTCACTACTGTGTCATTATATAGTGCTGGGTATTATTATACTGATGCAGATACCACTGATCCTATAACCAGCCCTCCTCTGGCTATACCAATGTGCCAGTGTCACTACTGTGTCATTATATAGTGCTGGGTGTTACTATACTGATGCAGATACCACTGATCCTATAACCAGCCCTCCTCTGGCTATACCCATGTGCCAGTGTCACTACTGTGTCTTTGTATAGTACTGGGTGTTATTATACTGATGCAGATACCACTGACACTATAACCAGCCCTCCTCTGGCTATACGCATGTGCCAGTGTCACTACTGTGTCATTATATAGAGCTGGGTGTTATTATACTGATGCAGATACCACTGATCCTATAACCAGCCCTCCTCTGGCTATACCCATGTGCCAGTGTCACTACTGTGTCATTATATAGTACTGGGTGTTATTATACTGATGCAGATACCACTGATCCTATTACCAGCCCTCCTCTGGCTATACCCATGTGCCAGTGTCTCTACTGTGTCATTATATAGCGCTGGGTGTTATTATACTGATGCAGATACCACTGACCCTATAACCAGCCCTTGTCTGGCTATACGCATTTGCCAGTGTCACTACTGTGTCTTTGTATAGAGCTGGGTGTTATTATACAGATGCAGATACACATCCAGTATTTCACTCAGGCTTTATTTATTCCATAACATATCACCCAATATCGCTAGCAGTCTCTTGACAAGCCCCTAACTTTATTCACACTACATATTTTTTTATTCCTTTTATTTAATCAGAAAGAAAAGATATACTAAGGTTGTGGCGGACACTGCAAGGGCTAGTCACGGACACCAGTGTGCGTGTATGGACACCTTCCCTATCCCTGTAACGTGGTCATGATAATTTTTTTGCGCGCGTTGGGTTTACACCTGTGCCAAAACTTTTTACTTTTATTTTGTAATACGAGCACAACCCAACTTGCGCAAAAATTAACGCTTGAGCAGGAGCACCAATTTGTGCTCCTCTCATAATTTAGCCCTTTATGAGGTAATTCTCTCCCTTTTTTCAACCCAATATATTTTTCTTTTCTATTCAGGTTCCTCAACAAAAACAAAAAAGGAGATGATTTACCTGACAGGGTAAAACTGATGAGTCTGCGGCTTCCTTGCCCCTGTGCTGTTTCTTCATGGTTGATGTTTTTGAATACCTGCAAGAGAAGACGGTTTAGCAATAGTGTCATTGACCCAACTTGCATTGTTATTGTTATTCCTGAAACCTCAATCCCTAGGGATCAATTCCATATTTCCATTATCTTGTCATTGGTCAGAACAAGAATTTAAAAGGCTACTGCTTTTACTAGAAAAAAAAAATCAGACATGGCTACTTTACTGAGAAGCAGTTCTCCTAAATTTGTGCTCAAGCAAGATTCTTGGTTAAATATTCACCAACGCTACAAGGTCCTTCATGGTATTCTTAAGAGGGAAATTTTACCTTGACCGCTGAGTGTCTTATCTTTTTGAATACTCTTCACTTTTGGACGTGAAGGAATGACACATACGTTGCATTATAGTGTTTATAAATTAGCACTTTAAAGATATAAATATTGAAATAAAATACACATTAAAAATTGTATTATTAAGACACACAACATTTATATTAAAAGTACACATGAAAATTCAATTTTAAATAAGATGTCTATCTGCAACTGAAAGATAGTGTAGAGCCCAATAGGCAAGGATCAACATAAGGTTTAAGACCTAGAGGTTAGTGAGAGGGTAAAGGCTTGCAACACGGTGGAAAGAATGGGGAGGTCTTACCTGGGGTTATAGGCAGATTTCAATAGATCTCTGACCTTTTCTGCTCTGATTAAGATTTTGTTTCCCTCCCGCCCTCCCTGTTATTATTAGGGCTGCATGAGTTAAACGGCTCCCATAGGGTTGTTCTAAATCACCTGTGGCCGGGGGTTTGGTTGAGCTAGCTCTTGTTAGTAAATCCACAGCTCAACTCTTCCTAGCCAACTTGTGTGGCCTGGTTGGTAAGGGGCCGTTCCTCTACTGGGGATGAGCGAATGCTCTCTAGCAGTGGGAGGTAGCAGCCTTTTAAATGGGCCCGAATATTTGGGAAAGGGCAGAGCGATGTACCATGCTGAGAGGGGAGGAGCAGATGCTTCAGGTTGGAGCCTAGGATGCTTCTCCTCTGACTGTTAGGACAGGAAAGCTCCTGAAAAACAGAGTACCATGCAAATGCAGAACACACTCTGATTTAGATACTGATTGTGCCTCTGACCTCCTGTTGTGTTGAGGAGAATAGGAAATCACTTTTATGTTATTATTATTTAATAAATATGACCAGCAATGGTCTTTACCTCCAATCTGTGTTGTTGTGAGTTATAATAGTTAGAGTTATAGGGTGTATTACCTGGAAACTCCCTTCTAGGAGCAAGAAGTTGCGCGTTATGAGTTTTCCGAGCTTGATATGGTCTTTTCGCAATCAATTTCCATTGCGCAGATATTACAAGTCTCCCAAAATGCAATTAACAATTACAGTTTATCTTCTAGACCCCTATTAAATAACCTCTTCTCACTAGGCCCCAAACTACAATTAATTCTACGTGCAACCTTCTCCCACAGTATTTAATCCTACTCATGACCCTTAAACCCTCTGTAAACCATCCCTACTGCTTTTTCCTTCCTTTTATCTGAATTAACCACTATATGCAATATCTCCACGGCAACCTCCTAAAATAATCCCACACTTTTTCATCAAAATGAGCCCCCAATTATGGGAACGGTGTTACTAGTAATAGTGATGCCAGTATTCCTAGTGTTATTGGTGACGTTAGGTTTAACTGAAGTGGGATTGTAAAGTTTAGGTTTAATTGAGGTGTGTAGAGATCATGGTTAGGGTTAATGAAAGTGGGTGGAAGTAATGGTTAGGGTTCACTGTGGTGTGGAAAGGTCATTCTTAGGGTTAAAAGGACAGTAACACTTATATTAAATAAGTATCAGGTTTTTTTTTGCAGATCCGGCTTATTGGTCTGGTTACACTAATCATCCCTTAAAGGCTACTGTTATTTAACGTCACACAAATACTGACCTGTCAGTAAATAATAGTAAATAATATTAGTTGGAATCATTTTGTTGCAAAAATAAAGGGCTATTGGGAAATAGTTGTGACACATTTATATCTTTTCCTACCAATTTAGGCTTAGATTACAAGTGGAGCACAAATATACTAACCCTACTGTGCACTAACACCGCACACAAAATCAGTAGCACTTTAATTTTTGTGCTTATATTTCAATTAATATATTAGCGCTTGAGCAAAAGCCTAGGGCGTGCTAACATCTGGATGTCAGATAGCTCAGGTGCACTAAATCTCTCACATAATAGACTTCTAAAGGGGCATGCTGAAAAACTTATGTCAGCTATTGCATGAGTGCTAAGCTAAAAGTACGCTAAGCCGAAGATGCAGTAAGGTTTGAGGGCCTTTAAATAACAAAAGTTGGCTTTTAAAATAAAATTTAAAGAATGTTACAGTCTTGTTCTACATACATCTATATATAAACATACAAATCCACACACATATATATAGACCTTTGAGCCATTCCCAGTCCAACACTTTCATATAACATCCCTTTAAAACACTTTTTCCCCTCCCAAAAAAACAGAATTTATGCTTACCTGATAAATTACTTTCTCCAACGGTGTGTCCGGTCCACGGCGTCATCCTTACTTGTGGGATATTCTCTTCCCCAACAGGAAATGGCAAAGAGTCCCAGCAAAGCTGGTCACATGATCCCTCCTAGGCTCCGCCCACCCCAGTCATTCGACCGACGGACAGGAGGAAATATATATAGGAGAAACCATATGATACCGTGGTGACTGTAGTTAGAGAAAATAATTCATCAGACCTGATTAAAAAACCAGGGCGGGCCGTGGACCGGACACACCGTTGGAGAAAGTAATTTATCAGGTAAGCATAAATTCTGTTTTCTCCAACATTGGTGTGTCCGTCCACGGCGTCATCCTTACTTGTGGGAACCAATACCAAAGCTTTAGGACACGGATGAAGGGAGGGAGCAAATCAGGTCACCTAAACGGAAGGAACCACAGCTTGCAAAACCTTTCTCCCAAAAATAGCCTCCGAAGAAGCAAAAGTATCAAATTTGGCAAATTTGGCAAAAGTGTGCAGGGAAGACCAAGTCGCTGCCTTACATATCTGGTCAACAGAAGCCTCGTTCTTGAAGGCCCATGTGGAAGCCACAGCCCTAGTGGAGTGAGCTGTGATTCTTTCAGGAGGCTGCCGTCCGGCAGTCTCATAAGCCAATCGGATGATGCTTTTAAGCCAAAAGGAAAGAGAGGTAGAGGTCGCTTTTTGACCTCTCCTTTTACCAGAATAAACAACAAACAAGGAAGATGTTTGTCTGAAATCTTTAGTAGCCTCTAAATAGAACTTTAGAGCACGGACAACGTCCAAATTGTGTAACAAACGTTCCTTCTTTGAAACTGGATTCGGACACAAAGAAGGTACAACTATCTCCTGGTTAATATTTTTGTTAGAAACAACTTTAGGAAGAAAACCAGGCTTAGTACGCAAAACCACCTTATCTGCATGGAACACCAGATAAGGAGGAGAACACTGCAGAGCAGATAACTCTGAAACTCTTCTAGCAGAAGAAATTGCAACCAAAAACAAAACTTTCCAAGATAGTAACTTAATATCTATGGAATGTAAGGGTTCAAACGGAACCCCTTGAAGAACTGAAAGAACTAGATTTAGACTCCAGGGAGGAGTCAAAGGTCTGTAAACAGGCTTGATCCTAACCAGAGCCTGAACAAATGCTTGAACATCTGGCACAGCTGCCAGTCTTTTGTGTAGTAAGAAAGATAAAGCAGAGATCTGTCCCTTTAGGGAACTTGCAGATAATCCTTTCTCCAAACCTTCTTGAAGAAAGGAGAGAATCTTAGGAATTTTTATCTTATTCCATGGGAATCCTTTGGATTCACACCAACAGATATATTTTTTCCATATTTTATGGTAAATTTTTCTAGTTACAGGTTTTCTGGCCTGAACCAGAGTATCTATCACCGAATCTGAAAACCCACGCTTTGATAGAATCAAGCGTTCAATCTCCAAGCCGTCAGTTGGAGGGAGACCAGATTTGGGTGTTTGAATGGACCTTGAACAAGAAGGTCCTGTCTCAAAGGTAGCTTCCATGGTGGAGCCGATGACATATTCACCAGGTCTGCATACCAAGTCCTGCGTGGCCACGCAGGAGCTATCAAGATCACCGAGGCCCTCTCCTGATTGATCCTGGCTACCAGCCTGGGAATGAGAGGAAACGGTGGGAATACGTAAGCTAGGTTGAAAGTCCAAGGTGCTACTAGTGCATCTACTAGAGTCGCCTTGGGATCCCTGGATCTGGACCCGTAGCAAGGAACCTTGAAGTTCTGACGAGACGCCATCAGATCCATGTCTGGAATGCCCCATAATTGAGTTATTTGGGCAAAGATTTCCGGATGAAGTTCCCACTCCCCCGGATGAAATGTCTGACGACTCAGAAAATCCGCTTCCCAATTTTCCACTCCTGGGATGTGGATCGCAGACAAGTGGCAGGAGTGATCCTCCGCCCATTGAATTATTTTGGTCACTTCTTTCATCGCCAGGGGACTCTTTGTTCCCCCTTGATGATTGATATAAGCAACAGTCGTCATGTTGTCTGATTGGAACCTTATGAATTTGGCCTTTGCTAGTTGAGGCCAAGCTCTGAGAGCATTGAATATCGCTCTCAGTTCCAGAATGTTTATCGGGAGAAGAGACTCTTCCCGAGACCATAGACCCTGAGCTTTCAGGGATTCCCAGACCGCACCCCAGCCCACGTGACAATGACCCACTCTGGCCTGCGGAAGCTCATTCCCTGGGACAGATGGTCCAGGGTCAGCCACCAACGGAGTGAATCTCTGGTCTTTTGATCTACTTGAATCATTGGAGACAAGTCTGTATAATCCCCATTCCACTGTTTGAGCATGCACAGTTGTAATGGTCTTAGATGAATTCGTGCAAAAGGAACTATGTCCATTGTTGCAACCATCAATCCTATTACTTCCATGCACTGCGCTATGGAAGGACGAGGAACAGAATGAAGCACTTGACAAGAGCTTAGAAGTTTTGATTTTCTGACCTCTGTCAGAAAAATCCTCATTTCTAAGGAATCTATTATTGTTCCCAAGAAGGGAACTCTTGTTGACGGGGACAGAGAACTCTTTTCTTTGTTCACCTTCCATCCGTGAGATGTGAGAAAGGCTAGAACGATGTCCGTATGAGCCTTTGCCTTTGACAGGGACGACGCTTGTATTAGAATGTCGTCCAAGTAAGGTACTACTGCAATGCCCCTTGGTCTTAGAACCGCTAGAAGGGACCCTAGCACCTTTGTGAAAATCCTTGGAGCAGTGGCTAATCCGAATGGAAGAGCCACAAACTGGTAATGTTTGTCCATAAAAGCGAACCTTAGGAACTGATGATGTTCCTTGTGGATAGGGATATGTAGGTACGCATCCTTTAGATCCACGGTAGTCATAAATTGACTTTCCTGGATGGTGGGTAGAATCGTTCGAATAGATTCCATTTTGAACGATGGTACCCTGAGAAATTTGTTTAGGATCTTCAAATCCAAAATTGGTCTGAACGTTCCCTCTTTTTTGGGAACTACGAACAGATTGGAATAAAATCCCATTCCTTGTTCCTTTATTGGAACTGGGTGTATCACTCCCATCTTTAACAGGTCTTCTACACAATGTAAGAATGCCTGTCTCTTTATTTGGTTTGAGGATAAGTGAGACTTGTGGAACCTTCCCCTTGGGGGTAGTTCCTTGAATTCCAGGAGATAACCTTGAGAAACTATTTCTAGCGCCCAAGGATCCTGAACATCTCTTGCCCAAGCCTGAGCAAAGAGAGAGAGTCTGCCCCCCACCAGATCCGGTCCCGGATCGGGGGCTACTCCTTCATGCTGTCTTGTTAGCAGTGGCAGGCTTCTTGGCCTGCTTACCTTTGTTCCAGCCTTGCATTGGTTTCCAGGCTGGTTTGGGTTGTGAGGCATTACCCTCTTGCTTAGAGGATGCAGAATTAGAGGCTGGTCCATTTCTGCGAAAGGGACGAAAATTAGGCTTATTTTTAGCCTTAAAAGACCTATCCTGTGGAAGGGCGTGGCCCTTTCCCCCAGTGATGTCTGAAATAATCTCTTTCAAATCAGGTCCAAATAAAGTTTTACCTTTGAAAGGAATGTTAAGTAATTTTGTCTTGGATGACACATCCGCTGACCAAGACTTTAGCCAAAGCGCTCTGCGCGCCACAATAGCAAACCCTGAATTTTTCGCCGCTAATTTTGCTAATTGCAAAGCGGCATCTAAAATAAAAGAGTTAGCCAATTTAAGTGCGTGAACTCTGTCCATAACCTCCTCATATGGAGTTTCTCTACTGAGCGACTTTTCTAGTTCCTCGAACCAGAACCACGCTGCCGTAGTGACAGGAACAATGCATGAAATTGGTTGTAGAAGGTAGCCTTGCTGTACAAAAATCTTTTTAAGCAAACCTTCCAATTTTTTATCCATAGGATCTTTGAAAGCACAACTATCTTCGATAGGAATAGTAGTGCGTTTGTTTAGAGTAGAAACTGCCCCCTCGACCTTGGGGACTGTCTGCCATAAGTCCTTTCTGGGGTCGACCATAGGAAATAATTTCTTAAATATAGGGGGAGGAACAAAAGGTATGCCGGGCTTTTCCCACTCTTTATTTACTATGTCCGCCACCCGCTTGGGTATAGGAACCTCTAGGAACCTGTCCATCTTGCATAATTTCTCTGGAATGACCAAATTGTCACAATCATCCAGAGTAGATAACACCTCCTTAAGCAGTGCGCAGAGATGTTCTAATTTAAATTTAAATGTCACAACATCAGGTTCAGCTTGATGAGAAATTTTTCCTGAATCTGAAATTTCTCCCTCAGACAAAACCTCCCTCATGGCCCCTTCAGATTGGTGTGAGGGTATGACAGAACAATTATCATCAGCGTCCTCTTGCTCTTCAGTGTTTAAAACAGAGCAATCGCGCTTTCTCTGATAAGTAGGCATTTTGGATAAAAGATTTGCTATGGAGTTATCCATTACAGCCGTTAATTGTTGCATGGTAATAAGTATTGGCGCACTAGATGTACTAGGGGCCTCCTGCATGGGCAAAACTGGTGTAGACACAGTAGGAGATGATGTAGTATCATGTTTACTCCCCTCATTTGAGGAATCATCTTGGGCAATATCATTATTTGTGGCAGTACTGTCCTTACTTTGTTTGGACGCTATGGCACAATTATCACATAAATTTAAATGGGGAGACACATTGGCTTTCATACATATAGAACATAGCTTATCTGAAGGTATAGACATGTTAAACAGGCTTAAACTTGTCAACAATGCACAAAAAACTTTTAAAATAAAACCGTTACTGTCACTTTAAATTTCAAACAGAAAACACTTTATTACTGAATATGTGAAAAAGTATGAAGGAATTGTTCAAAAATTACCAAATTTTCACCACAGTGTCTTAAAGCCTTAAAAGTATTGCACACCAAATTTCAGAGCTTTAACCCTTAAAATAACGGAACCGGAGCCGTTTTTCAATTTAACCCCTATACAGTCCCAGATACAGTCTTTGCTAAGACCCAACCAAGCCCTGAGGGGAATACGATACCAAATGACGCCTTCTAAAAGCTTTTTCAGAGATTCTTAGATCCACACACATGCATCTGCATGCCCTGTTCTCAAAAAACAACTGCGCATTAATGTCGCGAAAATGAGGCTCAGTCTATGACTAGAAAGGCCCCCTGACTGAAAAAGGTGTCCAATACAGTGCCTGCCGTTTTATAAACGTTCCCCAAGATTATAAATGTCAATTGTTAGCCTAAATTTGAATAATATGCACAAATAAAGCAATCGATTTAGCCCATAAAAATGTCTACCAGTTTTTAAGCCCATAATAAGCCCTTTATTCTGTTTGTTTTTGACTAAGAAAATGCCTTACCGTTCCCCATGAGGGGAAATGACAGCCTTCCAGCATTACACAGTCTTGTTAGAAATATGGCTAGTCATACCTTAAGCAGAAAAGTCTGCTAACTGTTTCCCCCAACTGAAGTTACTTCATCTCAACAGTCCTATGTGGAAACAGCAACCGATTTTTGTTACTGTCTGCTAAAATCATCTTCCTCTTACAAACAGAAATCTTCATCCTTTTCTGTTTCAGAGTAAATAGTACATACCAGCACTATTTTAAAATAACAAACACTTGATAGAAGAATAAAAACTACATTTAAACACCAAAAAACTCTTAACCATCTCCGTGGAGATGTTGCCTGTGCAACGGCAAAGAGAATGACTGGGGTGGGCGGAGCCTAGGAGGGATCATGTGACCAGCTTTGCTGGGACTCTTTGCCATTTCCTGTTGGGGAAGAGAATATCCCACAAGTAAGGATGACGCCGTGGACCGGACACACCAATGTTGGAGAAAATACTATAAGATATATGACATATGTTTTGTTATGCATATATTCAAGCCTTTACACTTTGCTTCAGTACTCCAAGAGGTCCATTTATCAAGCTCCGAATGAAGCACTTATGAAGCAGCGGTCTAAATACTGCTGTTCCATAACCCTGTCCACCTGCTCTGATGAGGCGGACAGGAATCGCCACAATTCAACCCGATCGAGTATGATCAGTTGAATGACACCCCCTCACAAGAGCTGCTGGTGCAATGCTGAATACGGAGAGCGTATTGCTCTCTGCATTCAGCTATGTCTGTCGGACCTGATCCGTACTGTCGGATCAGGTCCGACAGACATTTCATAAATAGGCCTCCAAGAGTACTACATTTTCCAACAGTATTATTTGTTGCACTCGAGCGCAACACATTACTCACCACTTGTCATATGAAGGATAACTGTGCACCCTGCGCTTTCCAATTAAAGTATACGGTGTGCTAAACAAATGTCATCCGCGTTAAGATTCTCTGGTAAATCTTTTTTTTACCATTTACTTGTAATACCAAATTCTAAACGCAGGGTCGTTAAATGGACGCGCCATGAGCTTTTGTTTTTTGCTCCACTTGTAATCTAGACCTAAATACATTTCATGCACCACCCTCTGATTATGGGTGCTACCATTTTGGAATCTAGATTTCACAAAAGGTATCTGAAGGAGAGTTACAGAACCCTGGATCAGCCACTTCCAACTTGTATATAGTAAAAATAGAATTGAGTTCCAGCCACCAAATATCTTTTAAAAATGGACCTTTATTAAAACATGGCAGGGTCCAAAGTATGTCAAGTAAAAAACGTTTCGGGCCTACAATCAGCTATTAGACATGACTAAGGGCTGATTGTAGGCCCAAAACGTTGTCTACTTGACATACTTTGGACCCTGCCATGACTTAATAAAGGTCAATTTTTAAAAGATATTTGGTGACTGGAACTCAGTTCTATTTTTCCTATATACAAACATATGACAGTAAAAGGTAGATTTCAACACGGCAGCATCCATGACTAGAAGGGAGATGGGGAATAAGCTCTATAAAATGCTTATAAAATGTATTTTGTGTTTACTGTCCCTTTAAACATCATAAATATCAACAAAGATAAATATAAACACTCTATGGTGAAGATTAGAATACAAAATGTTCACTTAAAGGGACACAAGAGTGCGAAAAGAATATGCCCTTATGTGTTAGAGCATTTTATTAGTGTGCTATAACTTAAATTATGTATTTATCCTCTGCAAAAGGTTAAACTCATAGGGCGCGATCACATATATGGCGCAGGTTTCAGCGCAATCGTGGGAACCCGATTTGCCCGTAATTTCACGTCGCACATCGGGGTATTACATAAACCCTGCCGGCAGTTCATAGAGTGCCGTAAGTCGGATAAACTAGCGATGTCCAGAAATGAGAGTAACTACAAATTTCTGGAGTCGCCAGTGACTTACGGCACTTTAGAAACTGCCGGCGCCTAAGAAAAGTAAAGAAAATAACAAATCTCCCGTAAAAGTCTAACACACCTCATAAAAAATAAGCCCAACACGTAAAACCCCTATATCCGCAGTCCCCCTCTCTCATTACTAATATTAAATGTATTAACCCCTAGACCGACAACCCCCCACAACGCAATATGCCTATTCAAGTATTAACCCCTAAACCGCCATAGCCCACATAGCCTATTAAATGTATTTAATGCAATCAGCCAATAGGACTGAACAGCCAATAGAATCTGAGGTCAATCCTATTGCCTGATTGGATCAGCCAATCGGATTGAACTTCAATCCGATTGGCTGATTGCATCAGCCAATAGGATTTTTCCTACCTTAATTCTGATTGGCTGATAGAATTCTATTAGCCAATCGGAATTGAAGGGACGCCATCTTGGATGACGTCATTTAAAAGAACCTTCATTCTTCAGTCGCCGTCAGATGTAAGAGGATGCTCCACGTTGGATGTCTTCAAGATGGACCCGCTCCGCTCCGGATGGAAGAAGATAGAAGATGCCGTCTGGATGAAGACATCTGCCGGTCTGGATGTCCTCTTCTGGCTGGATCGGATGAAGAATTCTGCCCCTCTGGAGGTCCACTTGTGCCTGGCTGGGTGAAGACAGCTCAAGGTAGGGAGATCTTCAAGGGGGTAGTGTTAGGTTTTTTTAAGGGGGAATTGGGTGGGTTTTAGAGTAGGGTTGGGTGTGTGGGTGGTGGGTTTTAATGTTGGGGGGGTTGTATTTCTTTTTTTACAGGTAAAAGAGCTGATTACTTTGGGGCAATGCCCCGAAAAAAAGCCCTTTTAAGGGCTATTTGTAATTTAGTATAGGGTAGGGAATTTTATTATTTTGGGGGGCTTTTTTATTTTATTAGGGGGCTTAGATTAGGTGTAATTAGTTTAAACTTCTTGTAATTATTTTTTTATTTTCTGTAATTTAGTGGGGTTTTTTTGTACTTTAGTTTATTTTATTTTATTGTATTTAATTTTAGGTAATTGTAGTTAATTAATTTAATTTATTTAATGATAGTGTAGTGGTGCAATTGTAATTTAGGGTAGGATTTATTTTACAGGTAAATTTGTATTTATTTTAACTAGGTAGCTATTAAATAGTTAATAACTATTTAATAACTATTGCACCTAGTTAAAATAAATACAAAGTTGCCTGTAAAATAAAAATAAATCCTAAAATAGCTACAATGTAATTATTAATTATATTGTAGCTATCTTAGAGTTTATTTTACAGGTAAGTATTTAGTTTTAAATAGGAATACTTGAGTTAATAATAGTACATTTATTTAGATTTATTTAAATAATATTTAGGTTAGGGTTAGACTTAGGTTTAGGGGTTAATAACTTTATTATAGTGGCGGCGACGTTGGCGGCGGCAGATTAGGGGTTAATACATTTAATAATCTATGTGGGCTATGGCGGTTTAGGGGTTAATACTTGAATAGGTTTATTGCGGTGTGGGTTTGATGGCGGTTTAGGGGTTAATAGACTTTATTAGTTATTGCGGTGGGGGATTGCGGTTGACAGGTAGATAGATATTGCACATGCGTTAGGTGTTAGTTTATTTTTGCAGGCATTTTCGGGAGTCACGGTGCTCCCATACTCAGTGCAAGGCCTGCTACGGCTGCCTTTTATGGCGAGGTAAAAATGGAGTAAGATTTCTCCATTTTCGCCACGTAAGGCCTTGCGCTGGATATTGGATACCGATTTACGACGCGGTCCCATGTAAGCCTATGGGAGTAAAAATTGCGAGCGACGGGTGAAATATACGCGTGTAACTTGTATGCTACGCCGTAAATGTAATACCAAAATTGCGTAAAAACTGGCATATGTAATGGGGCCCATAGTTCAAATCAATTTCAGAGCAGCAATGCACTTCTGGAAGCAAGTTTAACACATCTGGTAACCTAAGGACAAGAAGCATATATATCTGGCCACCATTTACTGCCATTTTGCCAGGAAGCTCCCAGTAGTGTATCCCGGTTCCTGAACAAATCTAGAAATGTTTTTCAACAAAGGAGTAAAATAACAAGCTCTATTTGAATCATAAAAATGTATATTTGACAGTCATGTCCCTTTAAGCAAATCATTTATAGCGCTGCAATACTTTATCTCACTTTGTGAAAATGTTTTCTTACACCAGCAAACATCTACATTTTTACAGAGAGCACTGAGATTTTGCCCAAACTACGCACGTGGTTTATGTACAATTAGGAAAATAAGCCAGAAAGCCAAACCAAAGACACAAAAAGAGGCAAGAACATAACATTGAACACCAGGTACAATCACACATTCTCTCACAATACAATAAATAAAATGTATTACAGAGACTATCATAGTGTAGTTTAATTACCAGCCACAACCATAGTCAGTTTATTTATTATCTAAACCTGATTTGAATGGCCTGACACATTTAGATATCACAAATTAGGGACAAGCCTAGAAGGCAGCATTTAAAAGTGAGTACTGAGGATACATGACAAGCACAGAGATGTAAAGCAAGGTCATGCAGCATACTGATCTACTGGCTGCACAAGCTATTTTTGTCTTTTCATAGCTATTGGCTGAAGTAGCACTAAAAACATTCTTTGCTGCAGCTGTGAGTGCTTTCTGGGAACAAATGTGTGTGTGTGTTTTGGTCCATTATATTCTTCAACATAATGGCTGTCAGAGAGAAGACAAAGAAATTACATTATTCCAACATTAAAATAGATACCCAAAACATACTACAATACATACACAAACATATTACATTACACACACAACCATATTACATTACACACACAACCATACTACATTACAGACACAAACATTATATTACATTACACACACAACCATATTACATTACACACACAACCATACTACATTACACACACAACCATACTACATTACACACACAACCATACTACATTACACACACAACCATATTACATTACAGACACAAACATTATATTACATTACACACACAACCATACTACATTACACACACAACCATACTACATTACAGACACAACCATACTACATTACACACACAACCATACTACATTACACACACAACCATATTACATTACACACACAACCATACTACATTACACACACAACCATACTACATTACACACACAACCATACTACATTACACACACAACCATACTACATTACACACACAACCATATTACATTACACACACAACCATACTACATTACACACACAACCATTATATTACATTACACACACAACCATACTACATTACACACACAAACATATTACATTACACACACAAACATATTACATTACACACACAAACATATTACATTACACACACAACCATACTACATTACACACACAACCATTATATTACATTACACACGCAACCATACTACATTACACACACAAACATATTACATTACACACACAACCATACTACATTACACACACAACCATTATATTACATTACACACACAACCATACTACATTACACACACAAACATATTACATTACACACACAACCATACTACATTACACACACAACCATATTACATTACACACACAAACATATTACATTACACACACAAACATATTACATTACACACACAACCATACTACATTACACACACAACCATACTACATTACACACACAAACATATTACATTACACACACAAACATATTACATTACACACACAAACATATTACATTACACACACAAACATTATATTACATTACACACACAACCATACTACATTACACACACAAACATATTACATTACACACACAACCATACTACATTACACACACAACCATACTACATTACACACACAAACATATTACATTACACACACAAACATATTACATTACACACACAACCATACTACATTACACACACAACCATTATATTACATTACACACACAACCATACTACATTACACACACAAACATATTACATTACACACACAACCATACTACTTACACACACAACCATATTACATTACACACACAACCATACTACATTACACACACAAACATATTACATTACACACACAACCATACTACATTACACACACAAACATATTACATTACACACACAACCATACTACATTACACACACAACCATACTACATTACACACACAAACATATTACATTACACACACAACCATACTACATTACACACACAACCATACTACATTACACACACAAACATATTACATTACACACACAACCATACTACATTACACACACAAACATATTACATTACACACACAACCATACTACATTACACACACAAACATATTACATTACACACACAACCATACTACATTACACACACAACCATACTACATTACACACACAAACATATTACATTACACACACAACCATACTACATTACACACACAACCATACTACATTACACACACAAACATATTACATTACACACACAACCATACTACATTACACACACAAACATATTACATTACACACACAACCATACTACATTACACACACAACCATACTACATTACACACACAACCATATTACATTACACACACAACCATACTACATTACACACACAACCATATTACATTACACACACAACCATACTACATTACACACACAAACATATTACACTACACACACAAACATATTACATTACACACACAACCATACTACATTACACACACAAACATATTACATTACACACACAACCATACTACATTACACACACAACCATACTACATTACCCACACAACCATATTACATTACACACACAACCATACTACATTACACACACAACCATATTACATTACACACACAACCATATTACATTACACACACAACCATACTACATTACACACACAACCATATTACATTAAACACACCACCATACTACATTACACACACAACCATACTACATGATGCACACCACCATACTACATTACACACACAGCCATATTACATTACACACACAACCATACTACATTACACACACAACCATATTACATTACACACACAACCATACTACATTACACACACAACCATACTACATTACACACGCAAACATATTACATTACACACACAACCATACTACATTACACACACAACCATATTACATTACACACACAACCATACTACATTACACACACAAACATATTACATTACACACACAACCATACTACATTACACACACAACCATATTACATTACACACACAACCATACTACATTACACACACAACCATATTACATTACACACACAACCATACTAAATTACACACACAACCATACTACATTACACACACAACAATATTACATTACACACACATCCATATTACACTACACACACAACCATACTACATTACACGCACAACCATATTACATTACAAACACAACCATATTACACTATACACACAACCATACTACATTACACACACAACCCTATTACATTATACACACAAACATTTTACACTACACACACAGCCATATAACATTACACACACAACCATATAACATTACACACACAATCATATTACATTACACACACAACCATACTACATTACACACACAACCATATTACATTAAACACACCACCATACTACATTACACACACAACCATACTACATGATGCACACCACCATACTACATTACACACACAGCCATATTACATTACACACACAACCATACTATATTACACACACAACCATATTACATTACACACACACAGCCATATTACATTACACATACAACCATATTACATTACGCACACAACCATACTACATTACACAACCATATTACACTACACACACAACCATATTACATTACACACACAACCATACTACATTACACACACAACCAAATTACATTACACACACAACCATATTACATTACGCACACAACCATATTACATTACACACAACCATATTACATTACACACACAACTATATTACATTACACACACAACCATACTACATTACGCACACAACCATATTACATTACACACGCAACTATATTACATTACACACACAACCATACTACATTACACACAACCATATTACATTACACACACAACCATACTACATTACACACACAACCATACTACATTACACACACAACCATATTGCATTACACACACAACCATATTACATTACACACACAAACATATTACATTACACACACAACCATATTACATTACACACAACCATATTACATTACACACACAACCATATTACATTACACACAACCATATTACATTACACACACAAACATATTACATTACACACAACCATATTACATTACACACACAACCATATTACATTACACACACAACCATATTACATTACACACACAACCATAGTATTTCTAATGCTTTCTTTAAATGTAATATTTGATTCAAATATTTCTAATAATTCCATTTGAATTATGCAATATTAGAATTTGAAAAATTTGAATCAATATATTTGTAATAGTATTTGTAATGCTCTCTTTAAATGTTATATTCAAATTATGCAATATTTGAAACAGAAACATTCAAATTTATATATTTGCATTTATTATGTATCAATTTGCTAAATTCCCTACCACATGAACTACTGAACTTCTGAAAAGTATGTTTGAAATTGAATATTATATTTTAAATTCAATCTAATTTTGAACATTAAAAAGTAACATTTAAAAACCGGAAATAACATTAGATTACCGAATTGTAATGGATTTTCATTCTTATCAACATTCGATTGTCCGAAATGAATATACACAGCACTATTCTTTCAGCACAAGAGCCCATCCCTAAAAATCAATAATCTGTTTTATGAAAATTTTAGCAAATTTAACAGAAAAAGTGAAATTATTATTTTTTAATAATAAATAAATTATTTTTTTTAATAATAATTCTTCTCAAAGACATTAATAAAAATATTCTAAATGATGTGTTAATAATTAAATGTATATTATTTAAGAAATATATACCATTATATATTTAATCAAAAATAAATATTTCCAGTTAAATAGTAAAGGAATACAAAAACACAGATAAAAGACAAAATGTAAAAATATTAAGAGAAGAATTTCATAAATTTTAAGTAGATTTAATAGGAGAAAAAAACATCATAGTTTGGGCAAAATTATCAGAGGAAGTAAAAATGATAAAAAAAAATATCATACAGATTATTTATGTTAAAGATTTGGTTTTATTTGTTATGAAGCCCACTGATGCTAACATATGAATTCTGACACTCAGGGCCCGATTATCTAAAGGTCTCTGGGATGGTGAGATTAATAACGACTGCTCGCCAGTACTTCTATTTCCCTGGTAAATTGATCTAAAGACACTTTTTATCCTGAAAACAGGATGTCTCGATAAGGGGCGTATACTGCATTTTTATATGGGATGAGATGCAAATATCACAGTGCACAATGAAAATCTTAATTTAAACTATCATAAAAAATGAATACACCATTCACACAAAAATATGCAGGACAAAATTGTATTGTTACGGTGCATCAAAAATTGTAATAACATTGCTCACCAAATTTTTTTATCAAAAATGTAAAATCTGTAAGTAAATTACACAGAAATAAATCATATTAAATATGCACAGTGTAAATCGCAAGTCAAGTGCACTGGATGTGCAAAAAAACACAAAGAAATTCATACTATTCTTACAATAAATAGCATTTTGACCCAATGTCAATGTGCATGTAGCATTACCAGTTCTCCTCCAGAAAAGTACTGTACAACCTGTAGGTGACTGGGCGTGGGTATTAGGTGGTGATGCACAATGATCTGTCCCCAAAGCTTCTTCTTACGCCCATTTGATCAAACCAGATATATGAAAACTGAGCAGTTACTTTATCTCTTTGCATGCCAGTAAGTAACAAACAGATCATTTTACCTATATTTTGCTGTCAGTAACACAAGCACTGCAGTGATTTGACCACTCTTGACTACCAGCAGCAATGTTTTTATACCCCTATTGTTTAACATATATTTTGCTGAAGTAAAATAGAGAGCAGAGTTTTCCCCCCCCAGTGGCCAAATCTAATACACACAGAACGGACTTCTTTAGCTGCCAGCAACACACAGTTAGTAATGCACTTTTTTCTGGGCCTATTTGTAATGTATAGCAGCACATGAGACCTTCAGTTGCCTGTAGGGGACTAAGGTTACAGTTATTATTATTATTATTATTATTATTTTTATCATCAGGTATTTGTAGAGCGCCAACAGATTCTGCAGCGCTATAAACTTAGGGTATACAGGACAACATTTACAGGGATCAAATGGGTAGAGGGCCCTGCCGAGAGTTGCGCTGTTGTAGTCGGCTCTTATGAAGGTGAACTACAAACAACTGGGCTCATAGGCTTACATGCTAAGGGGTTAAAGGGGATAGCAGTGGAGTTAGGAAAGGCTAGTGTAGGTTGTATGCATTCCTGAATAGTAGAGTCTTTAGGGAACGCTTGAAGCTTTGAATTCTGGGGGAGAGTCTTGTAGGGCGAGGCAGAGAGTTCCATAACATGAGAGCCAGTCTGGAGAAGTCTTGTGAACGGGAATGTAAGGAGATAACAAGAGTGGAGGAGAGTAGGAGATCATGTTCAGTTAAACTCCCCAACGACACTATCACCACAATGTTCAACAGTTTGTTTTTACACCACTTCACAATAATATTTATAACAGCACTAAAATCACTGGGACTTAAGAAAATGGCATTGCAAGTAGTTCTTAATTGCTCTTTATGTGAACTCCCTTTGAAAAGATAAATTGTTAGCAATACATAATTATCTGAAACTGTCTGATTATTAAAATATTTTTTTACACAATATTTGAAGAGACTTTGCTCTTAAACTTACAGCATTTTGGCTTTCAATGTTTTGGGAGATGTAACTTATTTTTTTTATATTTTAAATTTATGTATATAGCTAATAATCTTAGATTTTACCACAGACATTAATAATAATAATAATAATAATAATACATGATTTATGATTTATATTACAAAACATACAGAAAGAGAAGCGCTCTACCAGGAAAGAATAACAGTTCAGTAGCTTGTTCTATGGGGAGTTACCACCCAGGAGCAGCCTCTTTTAGCCCAGTTGTGCTTTTCACAGAGGTGTCGATCCCCAGATGATCGTTTCAGCCTTCATTGTGCCTCATCAGTGAGGTGCCTCCATATTCCTCTAAGCACATTGGGCAAGGAGTCCACGTCTGGTTTCCCCCAACAATCGTCAGGGGTTGTCATGTTCCTTGTTCAGAGGAGGATTGCCTGGTATTTCGGGGCTGGACTGACCTTATTAAGTGAAATCAAACTGATATACTTCAGGAACGTTTTCCTCTGAGAAAAGCACAATTGGGCTAAAATAAGATGCTCCTGGGTGGTAACTTGCTATAGAACAAGCTACTGAGCTGTTGCCAGTTCCTGGTAGAGAGCTTCTCTGTCTGTATGGACATGATTTATATTCATTTAATGAGAGCCCTGGAGCATAATTCATTATACTCTATAAGTAAGTTCATTTTACACAGAATCTTTTGCATCAAAATCCTTCAGGAACAGAACCCCTGTGTAAACTGAAGACATCTTGTATTTTGTTTTACATTTCACAACATATGCTGCTATTTTATGTTTATTAAATATGAACATTTTAGTTACATTCTAATTTATGAATTTAAATGAATATATTTTGCTGAAGTAACTATAATTGATCTATAAGCTATAAAGATAATAATGTACTAAGATATATACATTTAAAAACATTGTGCTGTTTTTCTTGATATCATGCCTTGGTTTCTTTGACATGTGAGCTTTTAAAAAAATCTATTATGAGATTCAAGCAAAAGTAATGCCCTTAGGTCCTACAATGTCTTTGTGAACATTGCAAGTAGTTCTTAATATGTATTCTACACGTGCACTCTGACATAGCAAGATTAAGAAGCTCTGAGCATAATCTTCAATTTTCCAAAAGAACATAATGAAATAAAAGAGCTTGTGTACATAGAATTATAATCTTATAAATGTGCTACAGCATTGCTCTAGTGCACTGGTTTTCAAACTGTCCTCAGGCCTCCCCAACAGGCCAGGTTTTCTGGATAACCTTGGAAGAGAGCAGGTAAAATATAAAAATATAGAAAAAAGGTGGCGCAATAAAAAATGCTGGTTAGGGTTTATAGAACACAATTCACTCAAAATAAATTATAAGTCTACTTTAAATGGTCAAATATGAACAGTGTAGAATTTAGAAACTTAGAGCCAGTGCATAATTTGTGAAAAATAGTACATTTAATATTATCAATCAGAAAAACATTTTTTATCACATAAAACAGATATACTCCAAAGGGATAATAATATTCCAAAAAACAGCAATAGTATCCTCAAAAACAATAATTAATAAAAGACATTAATTAATAAAATATTACACCGGTGTATCATCCACACTCACATTCTCACGTACACATAAAAAGAATATATACTGTATATACAGAGCTCTGTAAGGCTCTAAAAATGATTCCTAAAAAACCTATAATGGTCTATTGATATGGTTTATGCGGCTTATGAATCCCAAGTGAAACTGGATAGCGTTCCGGTTATTCAGTGAGAATTATATCTGTATATACCGCTAGAAAATATATTCTCATTGCGGTTTACGTCTTAGATACAGGACACAAAAGTACAGTGGTTAGAGCTGCAAAAATTCACACTCTACAGTGCTTAGTCTGTTGTGTAAGGATCACTTTGTTTGCAGTATTATTAATTTGGTTCGAACCTCCACATTAAGTGGTCTATAAGCACAATACCTTGTCACTCGGTTACTTCTCAAGCACCGTCTATCACCGTCTGTGATCCTCACTTGATTTTGTGACCTTACCACTCGGCCGTCTGTTTCCTCAGGTGCTCCTCACTGAATCACATGACCGTGGGCTGGCCAATCCTCTGGTAGCCGGCCCAAAATCACTTCTCAATTCGCAAGTTTGGTTCACAGATTATGTCCAATAGGTGGTATTCAGGAAATATACAATAGTTTGGTGAGCGCTCACACAATGTAGTCCTTTATAGCAGATGTTTATCCAGTATATAGATTTCTTTTCTGGCGACTTTTCACAGTCAGAAAGCAGCACTTCAGTTGTGGATCAGGGATGTGGCGTTCTCTACGCGTTTCAGCTCTACAGCCTTTATCAAGATACCATTTCTGATCCGGGTTCCTTCTTAAATAGTGTTTGAAAGGTCAGCCTCTCTTTCCTGAAGATTTTCTTGAAAAAAAAAACCCTTCTGAGTTCCCTGTCTTTGTTGTCCATGATATTAATGGATATTGATGTACATGAAATCAATAATGTATGCAAGCTGGTAGTTAGCTGGTATATCAAATTAGAACATACGGAGACCAAATTAAAATGATGAAATAAAAAACAATTTTGTATATTGTCTTATTTCCGTTTGGACTGCTGGTTATAAAGACATTTATTAAAATATATAACACACATTTTGATCTTCATAGCCTTATAATAACATAATCATTGCATTCATACTTCTCTCACACTTATATCTGGTAATTTATTATATCTTATAATTTACTACTTAAAATATTGGAGTTTTCCCTGTTTAAAATTGCATTAAAGTGGTAGACTCAATTTAATACTAAATGATGTTGTTGAGATCAAGTTCACTATTGAGCCCTTTAGGATGCAGGGTTCCAAATCTATAAATTAGTTCTGCTTCTTTCCGCAGTAACTTTTTTCCATACTACCTCCTCTGCTGTCTTTTATTAATTTTTTTATAACCCAGAATGATAGTGCTTTTGGATATTTGTAGTGCATTTTTTGAAGTGTTTGTATAATCTAGTATCTTCCTTGCCCTGTTCTATGCATCTAATATGCTCTCTCATTCCATCTCTGAGCATACGGCTCGTTTGTCCTAAATATTGAAGATTGCATGAGCACTGTAATATATAAATTATATTTTTATCAGTACATCTTACTGTTTCTTTAATGGTGAGTTCTTCTTTATTACTTTCTGACTTTATTATCTTAAATGTTTTACTATGAGCGCAAGATAGGCTACTATCTGTTTCATTTTTGCATGCTCTATATTCACTTTGTGACAAGATGGTCTTAAAATTACGTGGTCTCCTAAAGATAAACTCTGGGTTTTTACTGACTCGGTGGCCTATTAATGGGTCACTTCCTACTAAGTGCCGATGCTTAGCAATGATTTAGAGTAAGAGTAGGTGGGGGTAGGGCAGAGTATACTATATACAAGAGGTTAGTGGTTAAAGGCAAATAGCCCAATTTGAGTTTTATAATCGCCTAACCGCTAATACCTCCTGCCACAGATTTAAAGTTAAAAGCAAAGTACAACTAACAAGTAATTGTAAATAGACTTACAAATAAGAATAAGTAACTTAAATCTGTGAGAAAAATTCCACCAACTGAGCCCTATCAGAGTCAGAGCTAGATTTGTATTAGTTAGAAAAAAATGTTTTTCTTATCCATTCATACACTAAAGTTTATTAAGTCGATATATTTAACCACACATACATTTAGCAAGAGCTAAAAATTAAAAACACTACACCCAAGTTGAGCTATGGTTTTTAAATTAATCTGAAATCAGCATATAGGTTATCTTGCAGCAAAATTATAAATATAGGCTAAGCCCTTACAATCCGAGGGCTAGTTTAAGTTTAATTTTACCAAGTTTGTTATAAAGCTGCAATTTACCAGACCAACAAGGGTGAGCAAGTTAAAAAAGGGAAAGACAAAGCTTATCCCAGAGGACCCCTGACGTACGTTTCACAAAAAACGCTTCCTCAGAGGGGTGTGGAGCCGCTGCAAAATGTCATATTTATGAGTCTTTAAGACCCTCCTCGGGTATTGAGTGGATATGCCTGATTGCCAATAGTCGGATTGTCATTGGCTTCTGCATATGTCAATCACAGAAGTGGAAAGGGATAGGGTAGAGTAGGGGGTAGTGGTTCCTGACGTAAGTGTGATGTCTGAAATGGGCGTGTTTGTTTACATTTACATCACTAGTATAGCCCTCATTGGATGATTGTATTGAACATATGTTCCACAGTTGTACTGAGCCAGATATCTAGCATCTCAATAGACGGCATAGAACGGTTACTGCCGAGCAAGACCGCATATCATAGGCAAATAAATTCAATGCGTCCCCACTATATAATGTCAAAGAAGTTGCACCAAGCCGCTAATATTGGCCGGTTCACTGCCAGCCTCTTTCATTCACAGATCAAGAAATTGACACATATGGTGGCGCAACAACCTATACCGGAACAAAGAATAGCACTTTCAAAATTTGTCAACAAATCATTTTTATCGCTATCATCAAGGGACAAAATTGATCAACTCGATTAGATGCTGAACTTCCCATATGTTTATGTTAGTCATAGGAGGCGTGCCAGAGCGTTAGTCATAGGATCAGCTCGATTGGATGATGAACTTCCCATATGTTTATGTTAGTCATAGGAGGCGTGTCAGAGCGCGATGTGTAGAGCTCTAATTGGGCAATACTACTTATCATATGTTCTGTTATATACGCATTAGTGAAGTTATTTAGTATGCCCCCTTTATGAATAATCTAGTTGTAATATAAGTCCATTTACTGATCTGCTTGTCAAGTAGAAGATAGAAAAAATAAATGGCAAAATATGTGCCAATCTTGACCCTTCCGATATTAGAGTAAGATTTGTTGCAAGTATCTAGATACTGTTGATTGTTGCCTATTTTATCACCAACATTATTGGGATATAGCGCATATAGCGCTGCTTAAGTTTTTATAAATAGGCAGCCCATGAGCTTAATCCGTCCTATGGCCGATTATACAGAGATCAGGATTACCTCCATGAAAGTTGCATTAATAGCACCACTATTTGTTAGGAAGTGCATTGATATCAGAAATGATTTTTAGTGATATGGACATTACTTTCTGCACAAATGTAATGGGATATATATTATTAGAATATATGTGTAGAGGATAACCATATTTTCTTACTATTAGGTACTAGTTTTTGTTCCCAAGTACATTATTGGTGTGCTTTTTACAGACGGTATACTGGATTGTACTCAAACTGGATACTATAAGTGCTCTGGATGGCATCCAATCGAGCTGATCCTATGACTAACGCTCTGGCACGCCTCCTATGACTAACATAAACATATGGGAAGTTCAGCATCTAATCGAGTTGATCAATTTTGTCCCTTGATGATAGCGATAAAAATGATTTGTTGACAAATTTTGAAAGTGCTATTCTTTGTTCCGGTATAGGTTGTTGCGCCACCATATGTGTCAATTTCTTGATCTGTGAATGAAAGAGGCTGGCAGTGAACCGGCCAATATTAGCGGCTTGGTGCAACTTCTTTGGCATTATATAGTGGGGACGCATTGAATTTATTTGCCTATGATATGCGGTCTTGCTCGGCAGTAACCGTTCTATGCCGTCTATTGAGATGCTAGATATCTGGCTCAGTACAACTGTGGAACATATGTTCAATACAATCATCCAATGAGGGCTATACTAGTGATGTAAATGTAAACAAACACGCCCATTTCAGACATCACACTTACGTCAGGAACCACTACCCCCTACTCTACCCTATCCCTTGCCACTTCTGTGATTGACATATGCAGAAGCCAATGACAATCCGACTATTGGCAATCAGGCATATCCACTCAATACCCGAGGAGGGTCTTAAAGACTCATAAATATGACATTTTGCGGCGGCTCCACACCCCTCTGAGGAAGCGTTTTTTGTGAAACGTACGTCAGGGGTCCTCTGGGATAAGCTTTGTCTTTCCCATTTTTAACTTGCTCACCCTTGTTGGTCTGGTAAATTGCAGCTTTATAACAAACTTGGTAAAATTAAACTTAAACTAGCCCTCGGATTGTAAGGGCTTAGCCTATATTTATAATTTTGCTGCAAGATACCCTATATGCTGATTTCAGATTAATTTAAAAACCATAGCTCAACTTGGGTGTAGTGTTTTTAATTTTTAGCTCTTGCTAAATGTATGTGTGGTTAAATATATCGACTTAATAAACTTTAGTGTATGAATGGATAAGAAAAACATTTTTTTCTAACTAATACAAATCTAGCTCTGACTCTGATAGGGCTCAGTTGGTGGAATTTTTCTCACAGATTTAAGTTACTTATTCTTATTTGTAAGTCTATTTACAATTACTTGTTAGTTGTACTTAGCAATGATTGTCTGTCATAATCATTTACATTCAAGCTATTACGTCTTATTCTCAATAGCTGACCTTGGGGAATATTTTGTTTCCATTTTTTGTGATGATTGCTTTTATAGTCTATAAAGTTGTTTGCATCAACTTTTTTGAAGTTTAGAGCAGGTAAAATAATAATGTTTACAAATTAGCTGATTATTTCACCTGTGCTCTAGTTCAGATATCTTCAAAATGTGACCTGTTAAGGAGGCCTGAGGTCAGGTTTAAAAACCAGTGGTTTAGTGTTTTTAAAACGCCATTTATATTATTCAGGGTAGACTTTAAAACATACTGCTACTACTACTACTAATAATAAGAAATAATTAAAATAATAAAAAACTCAAACCTTACCACACTTATCGGAGTGCTTGCATGGGATTATATGCAGGCACAAATGGAGCAGAACAAACTGGTGGCATATCTCAGAGATGGATAGCAAGCTGACTTAAACATGATTGTAAAGTGCAACGTCCTTGGTAAATTCATCTGACAGCTGCTTACCATTTCCAAAGGCTTCTGTGTCACAGTGACAGAATATGTATTATCCATGACATGCAGAGACTGTATAAATATGACTCAAGCTAACTGAACTCTTATACTAACCAAAGACCTTTTCTAATAAGCACCAATCGATCTGCTCATTAGTTGAATATTGAAGAGAAGAAGCTGGGCTAATTAGCTGGCTACAGAGCAGGCTTTTGCAGTTATGCAATATTTATTAATATCTTTTATACCAGAAACATTTATATGTATTTGAAGGTCAAATTAAATCCTAAAAAATAACTTACACATTCCTAAATATATTGTTGTAGTATAATTATTGCTTTAAAGGCTGCAACATATTGCCTAGCTCTTCCTTCTCTCAGCTATAATGGGAAGGTAAATGTTTCTTTTTATGCGATGCAATGCAGACATTGTGGTATTTACAGCATATATAAATTATTAAAGGGACATTAAACCCTAAATAAATGCTAGATAGAGTGATGCATTCAAAGAAAAGATTAGTTTGAGAATAAGATGTAGATGTATTTTTTTAAAGTTTCATTAGTTGTTTAAGTATTGACAAAATAAGTGTAAAGTTTTAAGGTCTATAAAACAATGAGAGCTGCCATGTTGTAACTTAGGTTACCTTCTCTGCTGTGGCTAATTAGGGACAATTATAAATAAGTCACTAGGGTGTGTAGCCAATGGATAGTTTTTTTTTTAAATAGTTTTTTAATCTTTAAATTATGGTAGATTAGTGGTTAATAGTGTAGATTGCACTGGGGAGTGAGGGTGCATAATAAGTTTATAGTTTAGTGTAGCATTGTATTTGTATCCAATGTTAAAATGATATGCATTGCCATGTATAATGCATATTATTTTAAGTATTGTATATCATTTAAAATTTAGTTATTTTTGCTTTTTCATTTTATTATTTTAAACATATTTTAAATTCAATATTTAAAATAATAAAATTACATTATATACAATATTTAAAATAATAGGCATTATACATGACAATGCATATCATTTTAACATTGAATATAAATGTAGCAACATAGCTCCTCGAGTTATAATAGAGAGGTTTTTTTGTATACTGTACTTTACTAATGAGTTAGATTACAGACATGACGTAGGGTGTAGGCGTACTGTGGGAGTTAGCTGGCAATCCAGGGGGAATATAGGGAAGACATGACGTTGGTGTAGGCGGTCTGTGGGAGTTAGCTAGGCGTTCCAGGGAAGTGTAGCTAAGACATGACATATGTGTGTTATTACAGAGTTAGTTGGGCATTCCAGGGGAAATATAGCTAAAATATGATGTAGGTGTAGGCATTCTGTGGGAGTTAGCCGCGCGTTCCAGGGGAGTAACCTAATCTTTGATTGGGATACATTGCCATAAGTGCAATATATTCCAGAAGTGCAGAGACTTTCTAGTGTGAGGCAGGTAGTGTAGGTGTAGTTACAGTAAGGTCACACAGGCATTATTTGAAGTATTCTTACACAGAAAAACTGTGTTTGGTTTCAGTAAATGCGCTATCTGTGCTATGTAGGAACACATTTTAAATCAGCCCCTCCCCTGTCTGCAGAAAGTGCCAACAAGGGAGACACATCGCCACTTATTGGCACTTTGTGGGTCCGCCTCTTTTTTTCAATATATCGATGGACTGCAAAGCAGAAGAGGCAATAAAGGCACTTTCTCGTCCATCTGTCAATGCTTTTAATATTGGGGCCTAAGTATTTTGTTTTTATAATGGAGTCAGTTATTTTTTTTAAAAGTTCTTGTTTAGCTTCTCTAAGTGAAATAAATGTATAATACGGAAAACATTAGTTTTCATTGTAATCGTTAGTAACAAGATAGTAGGTAAAGTAGTGCTAATGGTAAGTACCTATAGGTGCCAAATATTTTTGTAATCAACAAGCACCTGTTAGGGGGGCAATATAGCACTAAGGAGACTCATAGAAAAATTAGTTACAAAGTCTGTAACAAAAAAAAAGTGCTTTACCCCTACAATAATATAGGAAAAATTCTCACTGAATAATACAGGAACGATTTTTAATCATTCATACTTTATCTTTATTGGTTTAACTATTCAGTCATACATGTTTAAAAACACTTACAGCGAGATTACAAGTTTGGCGTTAGCCTTAAAAAGCAGCGTTGAGAGGTCCCAACGCTGCTTTTTACCTAACGCTGGTATTACGAGTCTGGCAGGTACAGGTGTACCGCTAACTTTTCTTCCGCGACTCGAGGCTACCGCAAATCCCCTTACGTAAATTGCGTATCCTATCTTAGTATTACGAGTCTTGGAAGAAGTGAGCGGTACAGCCTCTCCTGTCAAGACTTCGACCGCATTTAAAAGTCAGTAGTTAAGAGTTTTATGGGCTAACGCCGGAACATAAAACTCTTAACTAAAGTGCTACAATGTACACTAACACCCATAAACTACCTATTAACCCCTAAACCGAGGCCCCCCCACATCGCAAACACTAAAATAATTTTTTTAACCCCTAATCTGCCTTCCGGACATCGCTGCCACCTACATTATACCTATGAACCCCTAATCTGCTGCCCCTAACATCGCCGACACCTACATTATATTTATTAACCCCTAATCTGCCGCCCCCAACGTCGCCACCACCTACCTACAATTATTAACCCCTAATCTGCCGACCGGACATCGCTGCCACTTTAATAAATGTATTAACCCCTAAACTGCAGCACTCCCGCCTCGCAAACACTAGTTACATTTTATTAACCCCTAATCTGCCGTCCCTAACATCGCCGACACCTACTTACATTTATTAACCCCTAATCTGCCACCCCCAACGTCGCCGCTACTATATTAAAGTTATTAACCCCTAAACCTAAGTCTAAACCTAACCTTACCCCCCTAACTTAAATATAATTTAAATTAAACGAAATACATTTAACATAATTAAATAAATTATTCCTATTTAAAACTAAATACTTACCTATAAAATAAACCCTAAAATAGCTACAATATAACTAATAGTTACATTGCAGCTAGCTTAGGATTTAAATTTATTTTACAGGCAACTTTGTATTTATTTTAACTAGGTAGAATAGTTATTAAATAGTTATTAACTATTTAATAACTACCTAGCTAAAATAAGTACAAAATTATCTGTAAAATAAATCCTAATCTAAGTTACAATTACACCTAACACTACACTATCATTAAATAAATTACCTAAACTAACTACAATTAACTACAATTAAATAAAATAAATTACGAAAAAACAAACACTAAATTACAGAAAATAAAAAAAGAATTACAAGAATTTTAAACTAATTACACCTACTCTAATCCCCCTAATAAAATAAAAAAGCCCCCCAAAATAATAAAATTTCTCTACCCTATACTAAATTACAAATAGACCTTAAAAGGGCCTTTTGCGGGGCATTGCCCCAAAGTAATCAGCTCTTTTACCTGTAAAAGAAAAATACAATACCCCCCAAGATTAAAACCCACCACCCACACACCCCTACTCTAACACCCACCCAATCCCCCCTTAAAAAACCCGAACACTAACCCCCTGAAGATCACCCTACCTTGAGCCGTCTTCACCCAGCCGGGCACAAGTGGTCCTCCATACGGCAGAAGTCTTCATCCGATCGGGGCAGTAGAGGTCCTCCAGATGGCAGAAGGCTTCATCCAAGCGGCATCTTCTATCTTCATCCTTCCGGAGCGGAGCCATCTTCAATCCAGCCGACGCGGAGCCATCCTCTTCAAATGACGTCCTAACGAAGAATGAAGGTTCCTTTAAATGACGTCATCCAAGATGGCGTCCCTTGAATTACGATTGGCTGATAGAATCCTATCAGCCAATTGGAATTAAGGTAGGAAAAATCCTATTGGCTGATGCTATCAGCCAATCGGATTGAAGTTCAATACGATTGGCTGATCCAATCAGCCAATAGGATTGACCTCGCATTCTATAGGATTTTTCCTACCTTAATTCAAGGGACACCATCTTGGATGACGTTATTTAAAGGAACCTTCATTCTTTGTTAGGACGTCGTTTGAAGAGGATGGCTCTGCGTCGGCTGGATTGAAGATGGCTCCACTCCGGAAGGATGAAGATAGAAGATGCCGCTTGGATGAAGCCTTCTGCCGTGGAGGACCACTTGTGCCCGGCTCGGTGAAGACGGCTCAAGGTAGGGTAATCTTCAGGGGGTAAGTGTTAGGTTTTTTAAAGGGGGGATTGGGTGGGTTTTAGAGTAGGGGTGTGTGGGTGGTGGGTTTTAATGTTGGGGGGGGTATTGTATTTTTCTTTTACAGGTACAGCTGATTACTTTGGGGCAAAAACCCGCAAAAGGCCCTTTTAAGGGCTGTTTGTAATTTAGCATAGGGTAGGGAAATTTTATTATTTTGGGGGGCTTCTTTATTTTATTAGGGGGATAAGAGTAGGTGTAATTAGTTTAAAATTCTTGTAATTCTTTTTTTTTCTGTAATTTAGTGTTTGGTTTTTTTCGTAATTTATTTTATTTAATTTAATTGTAGGTAGTTTAGGTAATTTATTTAATGATAGTGTAGTGTTAGGTGTAATTGTAACTTAGGTTAGGATTTATTTTACAGGTAATTTTGTACTTATTTTAGCTAGGTAGTTATTAAATAGTTAATAACTATTTAATAACTATTCAACCTAGTTAAAATAAATACAAAGTTGCCTGTAAAATAAATATAAATCCTAAGCTAGCTACAATGTAACTATTAGGGTTTATTTTATAGGTAAGTAGTTTTAAATAGGAATAATTTATTTAATTATGTTAAATGTATTTCGTTTAATTTAAATTATATTTAAGTTAGGGGGGGTTAGGGTTAGGTTTAGACAGGTTTAGGGGTTAATTAATTTATTATAGTAGCGGCAACGTTGGGGTCGGAAGATTAGGGGTTAATAAAATTTAACTAGTGTTTGCGAGGCGGGAGTGCTGCGGTTTAGGGGTTAATACATTTATTAAAGTGGCGGCAATGTCCGGTCTGCCGATTAGGGGTTAATAATTGTAGGTAGGTGGCGGCAACGTTGGGGGCGGCAGATTAGGGGTTTATAAGTATAATGTAGGTGGCGGCGGTGTCCAGAGCGGCAGATTAGGGGTTAATAATATAATGTAGGTGTCAGCGATAGCGGGGGCGGCAGATTAGGGGTTAATAAGTGTAAGATTAGGGGTGTTTAGACTCAGGGTTCATGTTAGGGTGTTAGGTGCAGACATATTTTTTATTTTCCCATAGAAAACAATGGGGCTGCGTTAGCTGCTTTTTTGCAGGTGTTATTTAAAGGGACATAAAATGTGACAGTTTTCTGGGCATTTTATTATTGCACTAGTGCTTGCACAGAAGTGTGTTAGCCTCTTGCAAAAGAGTTAAACACATAGTCAATGTCAGTTCTGAGACAGCAATACACATCTGTGCAGACCCAGATGGGCTCATAGGACATGTTTATTGACAAGCCATTAGTGTATTGCTTTTCTGGAGATGACTTTGACTATGTGCTTAACATTTTGTTGGAGTTAAACACAGTTTTGTGTAAACAATAGCAATATTAAAACTAGCAGCATGCAAGCTCATCACCATCAACAACCTGTGCAGCCAGTGGAAGAAAATATAAAATGTAGGTATTTTTTTCCACTACATGAAAAAAATATTGTAAACTCTGATATTTTTGGTACAAATACACACACATGTTACATTTATTTTATTCTGAAATATAAATATCATATGATGTTGCTCTCAAAGGAAAACATGGAATGTTGTAGATTATATGTAATCCAGGGGTCAACAAATGTGTTTAAAATTAGAACTTAGAAATTCAATTTACCACAATACAAAAATACCACACTTACTTGATAAAAGAACAGATTAACAATTTTAATGTGATGTGTGTGTATGTGTGTGTATATATATATATATATATATATATATATGTGTGTGTGTGTGTGTGATGTGTGTGTGTGATGTGTATATATATATGTGTGTGTGTATGTGTATGTATATATATATATATATATATATATACACATATGTATACATACATACAAACAAATATGCCATGCGAGTGGTTTACACACATACACATTTTACAGCCTTACAGTCTACAAACTTTGTTGTCAAAGTGCCCTAAAGGCTGTAAATCACAATTGGCAGCTTGTAATAAAGAGCAGAGCAGCTAGTCCCACATAACCTCCACACCTCCAAGGCCTTTATAGAACAAAAACATTCATCCTGAAGCAGAATTTAAACTCCTGGCTATAAAAAAGGAATACAGCACATAACAAGTGAATACACTGCAACCCTCTCTGGTAGCCAAGGGGTTAAAGTGCTCTGCTTGTTATGTTGTCATTCTAGGCAGCATTAGAAGCCTTGTACAGTCCTAACCTGTTCTGAAGCTTTCATTCCTCAACAAAAAGTTTCTGCACCACATCAGCATGGAGCTTGGCTGTGTGAGGCAACAGAAGTACATAAAATAAAAGTGAAACTAAACATGCCTGGCAAAAATGGGAGGGGTTTAGTTTTAATCTTTGCCCCTCTCTCCTTCATGGCTCCCTCAACTGCTGTAACATATTCCCAATGAAACACTCGACTTTGTAGGCACCTGGCAGCACAATTCTTACTAAAATAAATGCCCTCATTTAAAAAAAAAAATAATTTTTTTTTTTTTTTTTTTTATTACTGACAGGCAGGCGCCCCTCACTGCAAGGCGCCTATAGGCACATGCCTACTGTGCCTAATGGGAAATCCGGCCCTGCTTATTCTTCAGCAGCAACATAAAGAACTCCCTGATAAAGTAACATATATTATCTTAACCAACATGCATAAGTTCACAAAGTAACATATATTATTGTAACCAACATGCATAAGTTTGCAACATGTAATGGAGTATAGCATAAGACTTCGAATGAAAAATGTATCCCCATTGGATACCGAAACATGACTGATATGCAATCCTACCATTCAGAATCAAGATAATTCCTCAATATCATCCAATCACACACACAAGGTGGGACTTATGAACCAGTAAATAGATTTACCAAACAGCCAGCCTGTAACCCCTCTGAGGAAGCGTGAGTCAAACACGTGTCAGGGGTTTGGCTTCAGAGAGTTCATACTCTAATTTTTTTGACCGCTTACTCCCTATGATAATTGTTGATTGCCAATAACTTGTAAATGTGTGTTATATTCTGAGATCAGACGTTATGCTATGATAGTAAAACAAGTCAGTTAAACATTAATCTAGCCCCCGCTATAGAAGGGGCTTAAGCAGACAGAATCTATTACATTGAACAGCTGTGCTAAAGTTAACTGTGCAAGCAAGGACTTTATAATTATAGATAGAGTATTAGCTAGATAGCTTTAGTCTTGGAATCTGGCATTTCACATATTAACATGTCCTCTTGTTACAGAATTATTTCTGAATTTATTAATAGTGGCTAACAAATATTGTTTGTATCTAACTACTTGATATTATACAAACCAAGTACAATGTTTCACATCTAGATACATGATTCTCAGAGGTATTATTCACACACCTATGCTATATATTGATATCTATAGAGTTTAAGCAGACAGAATCTATTACACTAAGCAGCTGTGCTAAGGTTAACTGTGCAAGCAAGGACTTTATAATTACAGATAGAGTATTAGCTAGATAGCTTTAATCTCATAATCTGATATCCCACATATTAACATGTCCTATTTTTACAGCATTATTTCTGAATGTATTAATAGGTGGCTACAAAATATATTGTTTGTATCTGACTGCTTGATATTATACAGACCAAGTACAATGTTTCACATCTAAATACATGATTCTAAGAGGTATTATTGAAACACCAATGCTATATATTAATATCTAGAGTTTAAGTGTTTTTAAATGTGTATGATTGAATAGTTAAACCAATAAAGATAAAGTATGAATGATTAAAAATCGTTCCTGTATTGTTCAGTGAGATTTTTCCGATATAATTGTAGAGGTAAAGCACTTTTTTTTGTTACAGATTTTGTAACTCATTTTTCCTTGTAATCTTGCCTGTATCAAATGACTGACGGTGCGGTGAATACTGGAAAAACAGAATTTATGCTTACCTGATAAATTACTTTCTCCAACGGTGTGTCCGGTCCACGGCGTCATCCTTACTTGTGGGATATTCTCCTCCCCAACAGGAAATGGCAAAGAGCCCAGCAAAGCTGGCCATATAGTCCCTCCTAGGCTCCGCCCACCCCAGTCATTCGACCGACGGACAGGAGGAAATATATATAGGAGAAACCATATGGTAACGTGGTGACTGTAGTTAGAGAAAATAATTCATCAGACCTGATTAAAAAAACCAGGGCGGGCCGTGGACCGGACACACCGTTGGAGAAAGTAATTTATCAGGTAAGCATAAATTCTGTTTTCTCCAACATAGGTGTGTCCGGTCCACGGCGTCATCCTTACTTGTGGGAACCAATACCAAAGCTTTAGGACACGGATGAAGGGAGGGAGCAAATCAGGTCACCTAAACGGAAGGCACCACGGCTTGCAAAACCTTTCTCCCAAAAATAGCCTCCGAAGAAGCAAAAGTATAAAATTTGTAAAATTTGGCAAAAGAGTGCAGTGAAGACCAAGTCGCTGCCTTACATATCTGGTCAACAGGAACCTCATTCTTGAAGTCCCATGTGGAAGCCACAGCTCTAGTGGAGTGAGCTATGATACCTTCAGGAGGCTGCCGTCCGGCAGTCTCAAAAGCCAATCTGATAATGCTTTTAAGCCAAAAGGAAAGAGAGGTAGAAGTTGCTTTTTTACCTCTCCTTTTACCAGAATAAACAACAAACAAAGAAGATGTTTGTCTAAAATCTTCAGTAGCCTCTAAATAGAATTTTAGAGCACGGACTACGTCCAAATTGTGTAACAAACGTTCCTTCTTTGAAACTGGATTCAGACACAAAGAAGGTATAACTATCTCCTGGTTAATATTTTTGTTGGAAACAACCTTCGGAAGAAAACCAGGCTCAGTACGCAAAACCACCTTATCTGTATGGACCAGATAGGGCGGAGAACACTGCAGAGCAGATAACTCAGAAACTCTTCTGGCAGAAGAAATTGCAACCTAAAACAAAACTTTCCAAGATAATAACTTAATATCTACGGAATGTAAGGGTTCAAACGGAACCCCTTGAAGAACTGAAAGAACTAGATTAAGACTCCAGGGAGGAGTCAAAGGTCTGTAAACAGGCTTGATTCTAACCAGAGCCTGAACAAACGCTTAAGCGTCTGGCACAGCTGCCAGCCTTTTGTGAAGCAAAACAGATAAAGCAGAGATCCGTCCCTTCAGAGAACTTGCAGATAATCCTTTCTCCAAACCTTCTTGTAGAAAGGAAAGAATGTTAGGAATTTTTATCATGTTCCATGGGAATCCTTTAGATTCACACCAACAGATATATTTTTTCCATATATTATGGTAAATTTTTCTAGTTACAGGCTTTCTAGCCTGAATAAGAGTATCTATTACAGAATCTGAAAACCCACGCTTTGATAAAATCAAACTCCAAGCAGTCAGTTGGAGGAAAACCAGATTCGGATGTTCGAATGGACCCTGAATAAGAAGGTCCTGTCTCAAAGGTAGCTTCCATGGTGGAGCCGATGACATATTCACCAGGTCTGCATACCAAGTCCTGCGTGGCCACACAGGAACTATCAAGATCACCGAAGCCCTCTCCAGATTGATCCTGGCTACCAGCCTGGGAATGAGAGGAAACGGTGGGAATACATAAGCTAGGTTGAAGATCCAAGGTGCTACTATTGTATCCAATAGAGTCGCCTTGGGATCCCTGGACCCGTAACAAGGGACCTTGAAGTTCTGACGAGAGGCCATCAGAACCATGTCTGGAATGCCCCATAATTGAGTTATTTGGGCAAAGATTTCCGGATGGAGTTCCCACTCCCCCGGATGCTCCTCCATCGCCAGGGAACTCCTTGTTTCCCCCTGATGGTTGATATATGTAACAGTCGTCATGTTGTCTGATTGAAACCTTATGAATTTGGCCTTTGCTAGTCGAGGCCAAGCCTTGAGAGCATTGAATATCGCTCTCAGTTCCATTATGTTTATCGGGAGAAGAGAGTCTTCCCGAGACCATAGACCCTGAGCTTTCAGGGTTTCCCAGACCGCGCCCCAGCCCACCAGACTGGCGTCGGTCGCGACAATGACCTACTCTGGTCTGCGGAAGCTCATTCCCTGTGACAGGTTGTCCAGGGTCAGCCACCAACGGAGTGAATCTCTGGTTATTTGATCTACTTGTATCGTCGGAGACAAGTCTGTATAATCCCCATTCCACTGTCTGAGCATGCACAGGTGTAATGGTCTTAGATGAATTCGTGCAAAAGGAACTATGTCCATTGCCGCAACCATCAAACCTATTACTTCCATGCACTGCGCTATGGAAGAAAGAAGAACAGAATGAAGTACCTGACAAGAGCTTAGAAGTTTTGATTTTCTGGCCTCTGTCAGAAAAATCTTCATTTCTAAGGAAACTATTATTGTTCCCAAGAAGGGAACTCTTGTTGACGGGGACAGAGAACTTTCTTCTATGTTCACTTTCCACCTGTGAGATCTGAGAAAGGCTAGGACAATGTCCGTATGAGCCCTTGCTTTTGACAGAGACGACACTTGAATCAGGATGTCGTCCAAGTAAAGTACTACTGCAATGCCCCTTGGTCTTAGCACCGCTAGAAGGGACCCTAGTACCTTTGTGAAAATCTTGGAGCAGTGGCTAATCCGAATGGAAGTGCCACAAACTGGTAATGCTTGTCCAGAAAGACGAACCTTAGGAACCGAAAATGTTCCTTGTGGATAGGAATTTGTAGATACGCATCCTTTAACTCCACCGTGGTCAGGAATTGACCTTCCTGGATGGTAGGAAGGATCGTTCGAATGGTTTCCATTTTGAACGATGAAACCCTTAGAAACTTGTTTAGAATATTGAGATCTAAAATTGGTCCGAATGTTCCCTCTTTTTTGGGAATTATGAACAGGTTGGAGTAAAAACCCATCCCTTGTTCTCCTAATGGAACAGGATGAATCACTCCCATGCTTAACAGGTCTTCTACTCAGTGTAAGAATGCCTGTCTTTTTATTTGGTTCGAAGATAATTGAGACCTGTGGAACCTTCCCCTTGGGGGTAGTTCCCTGAATTCCAGGAGATAACCTTGAGAAACTATTTCTAGCGCCCAAGGATCCTGAACATCTCTTGCCCAAGCCTGAGCAAAGAGAGAAAGTCTGCCCCCCACCAGATCCGGTCCCAGATCGGGGGCCAACACTTCATGCTGTTTTGGTAGCAGTGGCAGGTTTCTTGGCCTGCTTACCCTTGTTCCAGCCTTGCATCGGTCTCCAGGCTGGCTTGGTTTGAGAAGTATTACCCTCTTGCTTAGAGGATGTAGAATTTGAGGCTGGTCCGTTTCTGCGAAAGGGATGAAAATTTGGCTTATTTTTAGCCTTAAAAGACCTATCCAGAGGAAGGGCGTGGCCCTTTCCCCCAGTGATGTCTGAAATAATCTCTTTCAAGTCAGGGCCAAACAGTGTTTTACCCTTGAAAGGGATGTTAAGCAATTTGGTCTGGAGAACACATCCGCTGACCAAGACTTTAGCAAAAGCGCTCTGCGCGCCACGATAGCAAACCCTGAATTATTCGCCGCTAATCTAGCTAATTGCCAAGCGGCATCTAAAATAAAAGAGTTAGCCAATTTGAGTGCTTGAACTCTGTCCAAAACCTCCTCATATGAAGATTCTTTATTGAGCGACTTTTCTAGTTCTTCGAACCAGAAACACGCAGCTGTAGTGACAGGAACAATGCATGAAATTGGTTGTAGAAGGTAACCTTGCTGAACAAACATCTTTTTAAGCAAACCCTCTAACCTTTAATCCATAGGATCTTGAAGGCACAACTATCTTCTATAGGAATAGAAGTGCGTTTGTTTAGAGTAGAAACCGCCCCCTCGACCTTGGGGACTGTATACCATAAGTCCTTTCTGGGGTTGACTATAGGAAATAATTTCTTAAATATAGGGGGAGGAACAAAAGGTATGCCGGGCCTTTCCCACTCCTTATTTACTATGTCCGCCACCCGCTTGGGTATAGGAAAAACACCGGGGGGCACCGGAACCTCTAGGAACTTGTCCATCTTACCTAATTTCTCTGGAATGATCAAATTGTCACAATCATCCAGAGTAGATAATACCTCCTTAAGTAGTGCGTGGAGATGTTCTAATTTAAATTTAAAAGTTACAATATCAGGTTCTGCTTGTTGAGAAATTTTCCCTGAATCTGAAATTTCTCCCTCAGACAAAACCTCCCTCCTGGCCCCTTCAGATTGGTGTGAGGGTATGTCAGAACAGATATCATCAGCGTCCTCTTGCTCTTCAGTGTTTAAAACAGAGCAATCACGCTTTCTCTGATAAGTAGGCATTTTGGAAAAAAATGCATGCAATAGAATTATCCATTACAGCCATTAATTGTTGTATGGTAATAAGTATTGGCGCACTAGATGTACTAGGGGCCTCTTGTGTGGGCAAAACTGGTGTAGACACAGAAGGGGATGATGCAGTACCATGCTTACTCCCCTCATTTGAGGAATCATCTTGGGCAATATCATATCTATGGCATTATTATCCCTACTTTGTTTGGACATTATGACACAATTATATCACATATATGTAAATGGGGAGACACATTGGCTTTCATACATATAGAACATCGTTATCTGATGGTTCAGACATGTTAAACAGGCTTAAACTTGTCAACAAAGCACAAAAAACGTTTTACAATAAAACCGTTACTGTCCCTTTAAATTTTAAACTGAACATACTTTATTACTGAATATGTAAAAAAGTATGAAGGAATTGTTCAAAATTCACCAAAATTTCACCACAGTAACTTAAAGCCTTAAAAGTATTGCACACCAAATTTGAAAGCTTTAACCCTTAAAATAACGGAACCGGAGCCGTTTTTACATTTAACCCCTATACAGTCCCAGGTATCTGCTTTGCTGAGACCCAACCAAGCCCAGAGGGGAATACGATACCAAATGATGCCTTCTATAAGCTTTTTCAGTGGTTCTTAGCTCCTCACACATGCATCTGCATGCCATGCTTTCCAAAAACAACTGCGCATTAATGGCGCGAAAATGAGGCTCTGTCTATGACTAGAAAAGGCCCCCAGTGAAAAAGGTGTCTAATACAGTGCCTGGCGTTTTTATTAAAACAATCCCCAAGATTTAACAACTATTAATAGTAATAATCTGCCAAATATACTTAGTAAAGTAATCGTTTTAGCCCAGAAAAATGTCTACCAGTTTTTTTAAGCCCTAATGAAGCCCTTTATTCTGTTACTTAAACTAAGAAAATGGCTTACCGGATCCCATAGGGAAAATGACAGCTTCCAGCATTACCAAGTCTTGTTAGAAATGTGTCATACCTCAAGCAGCAAAGTCTGCACACTGTTTCCCCCAACTGAAGTTACTTCATCTCAACAGTCCTGTGTGGAAACAGCCATCGATTTTAGTAACGGTTGCTAAAATCATCTTCCTCTTACAAACAGAAATCTTCATCTCTTTTCTGTTTCAGAGTAAATAGTACATACCAGCACTATTTTAAAATAACAAACTCTTGATTGAAGAACAAAAAACTACATTTAAACACCAAAAAACTCTAAGCCATCTCCGTGGAGATGTTGCCTGTACAACGGCAAAGAGAATGACTGGGGTGGGCGGAGCCTATGAGGGACTATATGGCCAGCTTTGCTGGGCTCTTTGCCATTTCCTGTTGGGGAGGAGAATATCCCACAAGTAAGGATGACGCCGTGGACCGGACACACCTATGTTGGAGAAAACACAGTGTAATAAGATATCTGACCTGTACATGGTATTTGGGCAAGGGTACTGCTATCTCAGCTATATCATGATGTTATAATATCTGGTAGGTGACATGTAAACCTGTGTGGGATTATGTTGAGCTTAACTTTGATACAGGAAATGACAAGTACATTAGAAATACACTAGAAATTTGGGAGCTCCTTATTAAACCATTGATCAGACTCCCCCCTCCCCGCCTGTGCAATATTTGAGATGACAAAACAGCTGCACATAGATGGTCTGCACTATGGTTGTTACAGAGTCAATTCCTTTTGAAATAGGTGATTACAAAAAGGGCCAGATTATGAGTACAACGCAATTTAGGGCTCCCAGTCTCATGCTAACAGCGCAAGTAGTAAGCTTTTTCACGTGTTGGGTAGTGCCCGTATTACAAGTTGAAAGTAAAAAGTTATCACTCTCGTGTTAACCTGATGCATGCAAATAGCCAAACTTAGAATATCATGCACGCATTAGCGTATTCCCCCATAGAAGTCAATGGAGCAAAAAAATAACCTACCACCCTACTCACATGCAAAATTGATCACATATTCTCAAGTGCGCTAACCCGACATGAAAATATGAATATTTCAGATTTCAATGTTCTTCAAATAGCAGAATATGTTCTATTTATTCATAAATACATATTTCTACATATATCTGATGGTATTTTGGTACAATATATGTCTATACCTATATATCTAGATGATTATATATAGCTATAGATATATACAAATATATATAGGAATATCTGTTTATAAATACATAGAATATATTCACTTATGCGAAGAGCATTGGAATGTAAAATAAACACAGTAAATACATAGTTAAAACCTTTATTATTATAAATGAATACAGGTATACCTCACTTTACAGCACTTCACTTTACAGCGCTTCGCTAATACAGAGCTTAGTGGAGCTGAAGTTCAACCTCCAAGGATTTTGAAACAGTTCTCGAATCATTGTGAGTTTGCTAGAAAAGTGACTGGCACCATTTTGTTATGCTTAGTTCACTCTGTTTACAGCATTACAGTGCAATCTGTGTCTCAGTGCTATAGTCTGGCAAATTTTACTACAGTAATTGTCACTATTTTACAGGAACAGTATTTATTGAATACTAATTGAATACTGTGCTGTGCTAGTGGTAAACTAAACGTAGCACTACTGCACCCCTAATATATGTTAGTTCAAACATGTTTTTAAGATTTTAAACACACTGACAAGTGAAAAGAAAGCTAAAACCTCCTTGTTTCACTTTAAGGTGGTTTTCACTTTACAGCGGGGCTCCGGTCCCTAATGTGGTGACATAGCTTAGTGACCTAGCTGTTATTAAAATCCCTTCCCCCCAGATACACCTTTCTCTCTGAACTAAAGACACTCCCAATAGCCTTTGACTGGCATTTGATAAACCACTCCCTATTGAATTGGGGTATAAAAAACTGGAATACTCTCTATCTATCTCTCTTTTTTTTATCTTGTTCCTGCTGAAAAGATGGCTGATGGTGGACACACTGGAGAATGTGGCTAAGTATATTCCTTGGATAAAATCCTGTAATTATTTTAGCAGTGTTGCACAAATTGGGGAGAGTTGCCCTGTGTAAATTATTTGGACTGTTTTGGTGTAAAATAGATGTTTATATATACCTGCAAATCTTTCTCTTATTATTAACATATATTGATTCCTAATAAACTGTTTGGAAACAATGGAGACCCTCTCATAGAGTTTATTTCACAACTAACAACTAATTAATAACCACATTTTGGTGGCCATGAAGTTGTAGACAAATCCATATGTCATTTAGTTATGCAGGAATTAGATAATATGTTGATTTAATTTTAGAATATTGCAGGATATATCTTTTAAATGTTTTCTGAAGAAAATGCATGGTTTGGAAAACCTGTATTTCAGGTGGAATTGTCTTTATAAATTTGTATTTCGATAGAGTTTCATGGGTGATGGTAAATGTAGCTCAGTCAAAGAAAATCTCAATTTAGAGCAAATAATACAATTGTGTGTTACTGAAAAATGTTTAAATTTATCTGCAGTAAAGGTAGAATTGGTGTTTTATAGCAGTTTTTTATGAAGTATTTAAACAGAGCACCTTATGGTTGGCTCCAGCAGGCCTGTTGTATAAGATTTTTACTGCTGGGATTTGGTGGAATTGGTGTTTTATAGCAAAGCTTTTGTATGTAGTACTGTATTTAAACAGAGCACAGCAGGCCTGTTGTATAAGATTTTTACTGCTGGGATTTGGTGGAATTGGTGTTTTATAGCAAAGCTTTTGTATGTAGTACTGTATTTAAACAGAGCACAGCAGGCCTGTTGTATAAGATTTTTACTGCTGGGATTTGGTGGAATTGGTGTTTTATAGCAAAGCTTTTGTATGTAGTACTGTATTTAAACAGAGCACAGCAGGCCTGTTGTATAAGATTTGAGTTTGGTAAACTTTGTAGCAATTTTTAGAATGGTTATATACATATACTGCTTTTTATTGCTGGGATGTAGACATTGTTTGTAGCTTGCATTTTGCTGCTCTTGTATTTTTCTTGTTTTTGGAAAATAGATATTCCGTTTTTGCCAATATTTTCAAATTTTGTTTCGTGTAAAAACCTAATGAATTTTAGAGACATGATATTTACTTGTTGTCTTGGTCCCATCTAAATGTTTTTATTTAATTACAAACAAAACTTGACAGTACAGTACTTTGTTACTTTATAAATAAGAAGGTTGTTTGCTCAGAGGACCAGACTTTCTTTAAGAAAGTTGTCCTAGTTTGTTTTAAAATGATTGACTTCTGCTATATATAGTGATTTACCTCTAAATATTACTTATCCAGTTTCTATTTTTTTTTTTTAAATATTGAATTTTATTTGCATGGGATTTGAACTTTAATTATATAGTCTAGTACAATTCAAATTTGGTTTTGTTTGAATGTTCACTTTTGTGAGCAAATGTTTCAGATTATAAGGGAAATTGTGTAGAATTTAAAGTTAAGAAAATACAGTTTAACTTGGGGAATATGCTAAGCCATAAGCAGTTTAAAGCATATTTTGTTTTTCCCTCCCTCTTCTTCCATTTCATTGTTTGTAAGTAGATAGTTCAGATTTTTAATTAAGTTTGTATGGAATACAAAACAATGTGTAACTTTTGTTTGGGTAACAAAGTTAAAAATTTGCATTTTCCTGTGTTTGGAGCAGATCCTGGAACCAAAACTGCATTTCAAAAGGTTCTATAGAAACTTCCTGTACTTACCTGAAACCAAATAAAAGTGCAATTTGCTTTAAAATATTATTATAGTTTTTCCTCAATTTAACACTGTATGCCTCCATTGCTTTAGCTAATTGTTTTGGGACAATATCAGTAAAAAATGCTTCCTTGCTTTACTTTGTTCACTTATTTATTTATTTTTCCCCCTTTTATCTCCTTCAATTATTTAGGTTAGTATTATTAATTGTTTAAACACTTTTTAAAAGAGAACTGTATTTGATTTTTTTAAATTTTTTCTCTTTTCGGGTGTTACCTGTGATCTGCTAAAAATGCCTGTGAAAAACTTTATTTCACAAGAGGTTTGTGACTACTTTAAAAACTATATCCATAAATATAATGGTCCATTCCTCATCCCAGAAGCTAAGAACCCAAACTGTGAAATTGTTTTAGAGATACTAACACAGGTAGTAACTCTTAAAAAGATTAATAATAATGAAAGAAAATGTATGATAGCGCAGGCAGTGATGTCAACAATAAGGGGACTAACAAACATTATTGGAGACTTCACAGAGCAAAATACAGATCTTAAATTAAAGTTGGAAAAAATCAAAATGTATGCTTACCTGATAAATTTCTTTCTTTTGCGATGTACCGAGTCCACGGATTCATCCTTACTTGTGGGATATTGTCCTTACTAACAGGAAGTAGCAAAGAGAGCACCACAGCAGAGCTGTCTATATAGCTCCCCCCTTAACTCCACCCCCCAGTCATTCGACCAAAGGCAAAGGAAGAAAAAGAAGAAACCATAAGGTGCAGAGGTGACTGAAGTTTGTAATAAAAAAATACCACCTGTCTTGAATAGACAGGGCGGGCCGTGGACTCGGTACATCGCAAAAGAAAGAAATTTATCAGGTAAGCATAAATTTTGTTTTCTTTTGCATGATGTACCGAGTCAACGGATTAATCCTTAATTGTGGGATACCAATACCAAAGCTTTAGGACATGGATGAAGGGAGGGACAAGACAGGAACCTAAAAGGAAGGCACCACTGCTTGCAAAACCTTTCTCCCAAAAATAGCCTCCGAAGAAGCAAAAGTATCAAATTTGTAAAATTTGGAAAAGGTATGAAGCGAAGACCAAGTCGCAGCCTTACAAATCTGTTCAACAGAAGCATCATTTTTAAAAGCCCATGTGGAAGCCACCGCTCTAGTGGAGTGAGCTGTAATTCTTTCAGGAGGCTGCTGTCCAGCAGTCTCATAAGCCAAACGGATGATGCTTTTCAGCCAAAAGGAAAGAGAGGTAGCCATAGCCTTTTGACCTCTGCGCTTTCCAGCATAGACAACAAACAAAGAAGATGATTGGCGAAAATCTTTGGTTGCCTGCAAATAAAACTTTAAAGCACGAACCACATCCAAGTTGTGCAACAGACGTTCCTTCTTAGAAGAAGGATTAGGGCACAGAGAAGGAACAACAATTTCCTGATTGATATTCCTGTTAGAAACAACCTTGGGGAGGAACCCAGGTTTGGTACGCAAAACCACCTTATCAGCATGGAAAACAAGATAAGGCGAGTCGCATTGTAATGCAGATAGTTCAGAAACCCTTCGAGCTGAAGAGATAGCAACTAGAAACAGAACTTTCCAAGATAGAAGCTTAATATCTATGGAATGCATGGGTTCAAACGGAACCCCTTGAAGAACATTAAGAACTAAATTTAGACTCCATGGCGGAGCAACAGGTTTAAACACAGGCTTGATTCTAACTAAAGCCTGACAAAAAGCCCGAACGTCTGGAACATCAGCCAGACGGTTGTGCAATAGGATAGACAAAGCAGATATCTGTCCCTTTAAGGAACAAGCTGATAATCCTTTCTCCAATCCTTCTTGAAGAAAGGACAAAATCCTAGGAATCCTGATCTTACTCCATGAGTAGCCTTTGGATTCGCACCAAGAAAGATATTTATGCCATATCTTATGATTGATTTTCCTGGTGACAGGCTTTCGAGCCTGAATCAAGGTATCTATGACCGACTCAGAGAAACCCGCTTTGATAAAATCAAGTGTTCAATCTCCAAGCAGTCAGTTGCAGCAAAATTAGATTTGGATGCTTGAACGGACCTTGAATTAGAAGGTCCCGTCGCAGTGGCAGAGTCCATGGTGGTAGAGATGACATGTCCACCAGGTCTGCATACCAAGTCCTGCGTGGCCACGCAGGTGCTATCAAAATCACTGAAGCTCTCTCCTGTTTGATTCTTGCAATCAAATGGGGAAGGAGAGGAAATGGTGGAAACACATAAGCCAGGTTGAACGACAAGGGTACTGCTAGAGCATCTATCAGTACTGCCTGAGGATCTCTGGACCTGGATCCGAAACAAGGAAGTTTGGCGTTCTGACGAGACGCCATCAGATCCAATTCTGGTGTGCCCCATAGCTGAACCAGTTGAGCAAACACCTCCGGATGGAGCTCCCACTCCCCCGGATGAAAAGTCTGATGACTTAGAAAATCTGCCTCCCAGTTCTCTACCCCTGGGATGTAGATCGCTGATAGATAGCAAGAGTGAGTCTCTGCCCATCGGATTATCCTGGAAACTTCTATCATCGCCAAGGAAATCCTTGTTCCCCCCTGATGATTGATATAAGCTACAGTCGTGATGTTGTCCGACTGAAACCTGATGTATCCGGCCGAAGCCAGCTGAGGCCACGCCTGAAGGGCATTGAATATCGCTCTTAATTCCAGAATATTTATCGGTAGGAGGGCCTCCTCCTGAGTCCACAAACCCTGTGCTTTCAGGGAATTCCAGACTGCACCTCAGCCCAGTAGGCTGGCGTCCGTTGTCATTATAACCCACGCTGGCCTGCGGAAACACATTCCTCTGGACAGGTGATTCTGTGACAACCACCAAAGAAGAGAGTCTCTGGTCTCTTGATCCAGATTTATCTGAGGAGATAAATCTGCATAATCCCCATTCCACTGTTTGAGCATGCACAGTTGCAGTGGTCTGAGATGCAAGCGGGCGAATGGAACTATGTCCATTGCCGCTACCATAAGTCAGATTACCTCCATACACTGAGCCACTGACGGCCGAGGAATGGAATGAAGAGCTCGGCAGGTGGTTAAAATCTTTGATTTCCTGACCTCGGTCAGAAAATTTTTCATGTCCACCGAATCTATCAGAGTTCCCAGGAATGGGACTCTTGTGAGAGGAATAAGAGAACTCTTTTTCCTGTTCACCTTCCACCCATGAGATCTTAGAAAGGCCAACACTAAGTCCATGTGAGACTTGGCTAGTTGGAAAGTCGACGCTTGAATTAGGATGTCGTCTAGATAAGGCGCCACTGCAATGCCCTGCGGTCTTAGAACCACCAGCAGGGACCCTAGCACTTTTGTGAAGATTCTTGGAGCCGTGGCCAACCTGAAGGGAAGAGCCACAAACTGGTAATGCCTGTACAGAAAGGCAAACCTTAGGAATTGGTGATGATCTTTGTGGATAGGAATGTGTTAATACGCATCCTTTAGATCCACGGTGGTCATATATTGACCCTCCTGGATCATTGGTAAAATAGTCTGAATGGTTTCCATCTTGAAGGTTGGAACTCTTAGGAATTGGTTTAGGATCTTGAGATCTAGAATTGGTCTGAAGGTTCCCTCTTTTTTGGGAACCACAAACAGATTGGAGTAGAAACCTTGTCCCTGTTCTGCTTTCGGAACTGGGCAGATCACTCGCATTGTAAAAAGGTCTTCTACACAGCGTAAGAATGCCTCTCTTTTTGTCTGGTCTACAGACAATTGAGAAAGTGGGAATCTCCCCCTTGGAGGAGAATCTTTGAAATCTAAAAGATACCCCTGGGTTACAATTCCTATGGCCCAGGAGTCCTGAATGTCTCTTGCCCAGGCCTGAGCAAAGAGAGAGAGTCTGCCCCCTACTAGATCCGGTCCCGGATCGGGGGCTACCCCTTAATGCTGTCTTAGTGGCAGCAGCAGGCTTTTTGGCCTGTTTACCCTTGTTCCAAGCCTGGTTAGGTCTCCAGGTTGGTTTGGATTGAGCAAAGTTCCCCACTTGCTTTGCAGCAGGGGAAGAGGAAGCGGGACCACCCTTGAAGTTTCGAAAGGAACGAAAATTATTTTGTTTGGTCCTTGTCTTATTTGACTTATCTTGGGGAAGGGCATGACCTTTCCCCCCAGTGATGTCTGAAATTATCTCTTTCAGAGCAGGCCCGAATAGGGTCTTACCTTTGAAAAGGATGGTCAAAAGCTTAGATTTTGATGACACATCAGCCGACCAGGACTTAAGCCATAATGCTCTACACGCTAAAATGGCAAAACCTGAATTATTTGCCGCTAACTTAGCGAGATGAAAAGCGGCGTCTGTGATAAAAGAATTAGCTATCTTAAGAGCCTTAATTCTGTCCAGAATATCATCTAGTGGGGTCTCCACCTGAAGAGCCTCTTCTAGAGCCTCAAACCAAAAAGCAGCTGCAGTGGACAAATATCTAAGCAATATACCCCCAAATGAAAAAAACGGAATGACAAATGTCTAAAACCGGTAAAAAAAACCTGTCAGCACCTTGCCACAGCTCTGCTGTGGCCCTACCTGCCCTTAGGGAATGATTCTGTGGGAATAAAGCTTTGATTGGGCTCAGAAGAGTACCAGGACCTTTGGGGACTTTGCTTGCTGCTTACCTGCATCAACTAAGTGCGCAACTGAGGTGCCCCTCTCACTCGATGTTGCTGGGGCCTACACAAAAACCTTTTCTTGAAAGCCATGTGGGTTATAAAACCCCTTAAATAAGCCAAGTGTACCCTCAAACATAAGTCCCATAAAAATAAAGACTGTACTCCCAGAAGACACAAACGTTTGCCCAATATATTATACACAAACTGAGTGCCCATAAGATTAGCCCTGTATGTAAAGTAGTAATGCCTTTCCTTATATAACTAGGATTACTGCTTACCCTTCCCCTAATGGGGAAACTGTCAGCCTTTCTGAGTTAAAACAGTCTCTGCAGAAAAAATGACTGAACATACCTTATTGCTGTAAAGCAAGAAACCGTTCCTCACACTGAAGTTTTCCCGTACTCCTCAGCTTCTGTGGGAACAGCAGTGGACCTTAGTTACAAATGCTAAGATCATCATCCTCCAGGCAGAAATCTTCATCTATGTCCTGACTGAGAGTAAATAGTACAACACCGGTACCATTTAAAAATGACAAACTCTTGATTGAAGATAAAATAAAACTAACAGTTTAACACCTCTTCTCTTTACCCTTCCAGCTTAGAGCCAGCAAAGAGAATGACTGGGGGGTGGAGTTAAGGGGGGAGCTATATAGACAGCTCTGCTGTGGTGCTCTCTTTGCTACTTCCTGTTAGGAAGGACAATATCCCACAAGTAAGGATGAATCCGTGGACTCGGTACATCATGCAAAAGAAACACAGTCTGAAAGAGATTGTATTAAGCTTTCTGCTTTAACTAACACCATACAGATCGGTAAATTACAACGTCAATTAAAATTAACAGAACACAGCAGAAACGAATACTAAAATAAAATTACTGAGTTACAAATAAAAATTGAACAAGAAGAAAAAATAATTATTGATATTTCTGGGAACAATGCAGATTGTGATCACTTACTGTCACAAAGTAGACAGCCAAAACAAATGATAAAACAAGATAATATGCCAATGGGTCCCACTAAAAACCCAAGTTCTGTTACCAATTGCCACTGTCATAATATCTGAGCATTTTGACACCCCGAATGTTCCTACAGGTTCTTCAAGTCAGACTAGGCAAATGACTGTAGCAGATAAAGACATTTTGAAGAAATGGTGGGGCACAATCCCCACAAACAGCTTTAATAACTTTTCACATTGGTTTCACAAGGGGTCTGAAAAAAACATTAAAGTAGGTTTGAGCATGCAGGAATGGACAGAATTGCTTCAAGATGCCATGGGTCCCTATGCGAACAGGTTATTAGGATTCAACTCAAGCATATCTGATCAGGTTGGGAGAATAGTTAAAACCTTTTTCCATTTTAGTAGTCTAGAAAAAGAGATTAGTGAAACTACCATGAGACCTCTAGATGGGCCATTTGAAGTAGCAAAAAGAGTTTTATTCTGGTGTGTGCTGCACCAGCCACAGACCCAAATGGTCTGGGGGTCACTAGCTCACATACAGAGGGTACTTGAAGCTCTCCCTAGAAAATGTCAGGAGTTTGTAAAGCTGTATGATCCAAACTCCACAAACTTAAATATGGTGCTCACTAGAGCTGAGAAGTGGTGGAATTATCACCCATACACCATTAAGGCAATTTCTGCAGTGAAGCAGTCAACGGAGAACAATCTGAATATTCACAGACAGGAATCAGAGAGGGGCAACAGGAAACATGTTTGGGGATATTATAATAGTAGAGGATCAAATACAGGAAACCGGAGAGACAGGAATTTAAATGGCGATATTAACAGAGGAGAAAATAAGTATAACAATTGAAGGCTGAGGCCAAATGAGATAATCAATAAGGCCAACTTAGGTTATTGGGAACTCAAACAACAAAACAGGATAATGAGACATGAAATTGGGTTTCTAAAGAAACCGCTGACAGAACTGGAGTGCTCAAATTAAATCATTAATTTTTGTTTATAAGCATATTTGTTTGCAGTGCATTTGTATCATGTAATGTGTACTTTAGTTTTAAGTTCAATTAATAATTTTAAGTGTTTTCATTATCAAGTTTTAAATATGCCAATATTTAGAATGCATAGTTAATTGATGCATTCTCTTTCTAAAAACAAATAACAGATACCTCCAGTGTGATTACTTTTGGGATGCCACATGCAAGAACATTTTCATGTAAACTGTCTGAAGTCTTATCTTTCAGAAAGAAAACCAATGAAGTCAGAAGGCTTCTCACCTTTCCTTTCAGCTTTCCCCAATAACACATATTATAGATTGATGTTTTTCAGGTGTCTTCAGGACTGATCTTACCATGAAGCTATGATGGTGGAGTTGGACAAATTAAATAAGTATAACATGTATCACAATGGAGATGTAAAATGGGGCATTAGGCCAAAATAATATATAGCATAAAGGGGTAAATAGTCATATAAGTCAAGCAACATAAGTTTAAGGAAGGGTGCGAGTGGGATGATGCAATGATAGAGGCACATCCCAACTTGAAGTTAATAACTGTGAATGTGGTTTCTACTGCAGATGGAGTGCTGTAGTGTGAAGTAAATATATGCCTGGTTTTAATCTCTTTTCATTCCTTTGAGGGTCTTGGAAAAAACAAAGTGATTCAAAGAGAGATGATTGGTAAAGCAAAAGCAAGGACCAGATGCCAAAAGATGACAACAAAGAACTTCAGTGAACCATTATAACTTTTGTTTTACAGGCACAATTCACCCTTCATTAATAAAGATTTTACTACACACATACCCATCTAGTGTACCCACACTCACGTACTCATACATGAACTTTTTAATTTTTCCCAATTTTAAGACCATTGTATAAATGTTGCTAATGGGGCTTAGCATAGGATTTTGTGTTTCTAAGTAAAATTTTAAATGAATTTGTTTAATGAATTGTATAAAGTTAGATTAAGAATTGACAGTCCTAGGAAAGTACAGAATAGCTCATATATCGCAGAGAGAATGATATTCCTAAGGGATGGTGGGAGGATTTTCCCTGTAAGGTTTTCGCTCCATCTGTGTTCTTCTGTACTAGTGGGTATAACTAGAAAACGGGGCAACATAGGAGAAGAAAAAGTGAGGAAATGTGGTGACATAGCTTACTGATCTAGCTGTTATTAAAATCCCTTCCCCCAAGATACTCCTTTCTCTCTGAACTAAAGACACTCCCAATAGCCTTTGACTGGCATTTGATAAACCACTCCCTATTGAATTGGGGTATAAAAAACTGGAACACTCTCCATCTCTCTCTCTCTTTGTCTTATCTTGTTCCTGCTGAAAAGATGGCTGATGGTGGACACACTGGAGAATGTGGCTAAGTATATTCCTTGGATAAAATCCTGTATTTTCGCAATGCTGCACAAATTGGGGAGAATTGCCCTGTGTAAATTATTTGGACTGTTTTGCTGTAAAATAGATATGTATATATACCTGTAAATCTTTCTCTTATTATTAACATATATTGATTCCTAATCAACGTTTGGAAACAATGGAGACCCTCTCATAGAGTTTATTTCACAACTAACAACTAATTAATAACCACACCTAACGCGCTGTATGAGCAGGTTATACCTGTATTGTATAAATATGCTTTTACATGTTTTCATCTACTTGACTGCAAAAGGACTCCAATGCACTAAGTGGAAATGTCCAAAGTGGAAATGTCCCCTAAGTGGAAATGTCCAAATTGGCCCTAAGTATCAACATTTTGTGTGGCCACCATTATTTTCCAGCACTGCCTTAACCCTCTTTGGCATGGAGTTCGCCAGAGCTTCACAGGTTGCCACTGGAGTCCATCCACTCCTGGTGAATGCTAGAGACCTTGCACTCCTCCACCTTCCGTTTGAGAATGCCCCACAGATGCTCAATTAGGTCTGGAGACATGCTTGGCCAGTCCATTACCTTTACCCTCAGCTTCTTTAGCAAGGCAGTGGTCGTCTTGGAGGTGTGTTTGGGGTTGTTATGTTGAAATACTGCCCTGCGGCCCAGTCTACGAAGGGAAGGGATCATGCTCTGCTTTAGTATGTCACAGTACATGTTGGCATTCATGGTTCCCTCAATGAACTGTAGCTCTCATGCAGGCCCAGACCATGACACTCCCACCACCATGCTTGACTGTAGGCAAGACACACTTGTCTTTGTACTCCTCACCTGGTTGCTGCCACACACACTTGACACCATCTGAACCAAATAAGTTTATTATCTTGGTCTCATCGGACCACAGGTCATGGTTTCAGTAATCCATGTCCTTAGTCTGCTTGTCTTCAGCAAGCTCTTTGGGGGCTTTCGTGTTGTGCATCATCTTTAGAAGAGGCTTTCCTTTTTGCAGACCAATTTAATGCAGTATGCTGCGTATGGTCTGAGCACTGACAGGCGGACCCCCACCCCTTCAACCTCTGCAGCAATGCTGGCAGCACTCATACGTATATTTCCCAACAACAACCTCTGGATATGACGCTGAGCACGTGCACTTAACTTCTTTGGTCGACCATGGCGAGGCCTGTTCTGAGTGGAACCTGTCCTGTGAAACCGCTGTATGGTCTTGCCCACAATGCTGCAGCTCAGTTTCAGGGTCTTGGCAATCTTCTTATAGCTTAGACCATCTTTATGTAGAGCAACAATTCTTTTTTTCAGATCCTCAGAGGATCTTTGCCATGAGGTGCCATGTTGAACTTCCAGTGACCAGTATGAGAGAGTGTGAGAGCGATAACACCAAATTTAACACACCTGCTCCCCATTCACACCTTATTTCTTTATATATATATATTTTTTTTTTATATATATATATATTTTTTAGATGGCATTATTATGAGTGTAACTGTACTTTTACATGTAATTTTGATGTGTTTTACGCAACTTTACTTTCAATAGTAATATGGCCCTTACAAATCTGTCCAATATGTTTCATATGCATTTCAGAGAAACTGTTTCCTATCTAGCTATATCCATTGAATCCGGATATTATTATAATTTGTTTCTAACGCACTTCTCTATCCTGTCACAACAAATGTGTATGTGACACAAAAGACCAGTGATGGCCAGCATCTTAGAATGTCATTGAGGGGCTGCAGATCTGTTTTTAGAACCCCCTAATAAATTAATGGCTATTAAGCACTTGCATAATAATATATTTCCTAATAATTTAGTTTGGCACAGTGCCAGATCTAGGTAAAATCACAGGGTAACAGATTATCTGATATTCTCCTCTTTCTGCTTTTTCCTGAAAGAGCAAAAACTATTGCAAGGGACAACATGTGCCATCCTTGCCTTAGTCTATTACATAACTGTATACACGAATAAATGAGGAGATGAGTACCCATTTAAAGGGACAGTCTACTCCAACATTTTTATTGTTTAAAAATATAAATAATCCCCAGTTTTGCACAGCCAATACTGTTATATTAATATACTTTTTACCTCTGTGACTACCTTATATCTAAGCCTCTTTTGACAACCCCCTGATCGCATGGCTATTTATTTAGTTTCTATTGCCTTGCATTTTAGCAAATTCCATGGGAGCGAGCACAAAGTTATCTATATGGCCACATGGATAGGCAGTCTCTTGTTGAGAAAAACAAATAAAAAAAAGCATGTGATAAGAGGCTGTCTGTAGTGGCTTAGAGGTTTAAATGTTATAAAGTATAATAAAATAACAATGTTGGTTGTACAAAACTGGGGAATGGGTAATAAAGGCGTTATCTATTTTATTAAACAATAACAATTTTGATTTTTACTGTCCCTTTTTAGAATTTATAGCCTAAAATTGAATGTTCAAGCATTTCAAGAAGGCCAGACTGGAATTGTTTTTTAATTGCAAGATACTGAATCACATTTTAAAAGTATCGAAAACATCATAAAAAATCTAAAATGAGCAATGCTTTAGAAAAATACATCCCTCGCTATGGTTTTCCCAAATGCCAGTGTCTACCTGTTAAAGGGATAGATTACGAGTGGAGCGCACATATGCTAACTCTGCTCAACTTCGGCTCCTTGCATGTGTCAGGTAGTGCCCATATTACAAGTTGAAAGTAAAGTTTTTTTGCTCACTTTCTAATCCAGCGCAAAGAGCGAAGTTAGAATATCGCGAATGTGTTTAACACACTCATAGACGCATAGACTTCAATGGAGTGAAAAAAGTGGAAAAAAACACGATACTCGCATGCTAACCTGAATCGCCATAAGCCGCCCTACTCTAATAACCCCTAAACCGCCACACAGTACACTGCAAAATACCCCTCAACACTATCAACCGCTAAAACGGCCCAACTCCCATTGCAAAATACCCACAAACATCTAAACCCCCCTGTATCTCTTTGTGTATTTGTGGTGGTTTAGGGGTTAATAATGTAGAGGGGTAGTTTGAGATGTGGGGGTGTCGTGGCTTAGGCGTTAATAGTGCAGAGGGGTAGTTTGTGATGGGGGTTGTTGCAGTTTAGGGGTTAATAGTTTTGAGGGGTAGTTAGTGATGTGTGTGGTGATTTAGGGGATAATAGTATAGTTTAGTGCAACTGTTACCTCCAGCCAAACTCTTTAAAAAGTGCGAGCATTAAATACGATTGCGTTCGAGCATTCACATTCACTTTCAACTTGTAATACGAGCGGACATTGGCGCTCAACGCTGCCCACAGAAAATATGGGGTGTAAATTACCATGTGTTTGTGTAAACGAATTTGCAGCAATTTAAACAGCACGCCACTTGTAATATGGATTAAAGTGTAAAAAAACACTGCTATCTTGCGATCGAGTTTATGCTCCTCTTGCTAACAATAGTGCGCTGCTCGTAATCTAGCCCAAAGTGAATAATCTGTCTCGTCACATCAATCCAGCCCTTGGCTGATGCTTTAAATAGCAAAGGGCCTAAAACACACCTCCTACAATAGCATAGACCAAGCCCTCCTGCGCTACTAGTGCACTCTGTGGCAATAATAAAAAAAAAACTGTGTCCCAGATCCCTGGAGGTTAGCGGTCTACGGAAATGGGGGCTAAAATGTACCTACGTTAGTGCAGTCGGAGCCTTCTTCTTTCTATAGATGCACGCTCTGTTGCAATTTAGAAAAAAAGTGCTAAGGCACTCGCTATGGGGGCTCAGGCTGCATAGTACCTTCTGATGCCTGTTCCCCCCTCCCTGCGTTCTGTAGTAGAACGCTATGCTACAATTTAAAAATGTCTCTAAAAACAATGTGTCCCAGACTCTAGGCAAGTGTGTTAGTCCAGCCTGAGGCCCGGCGCCCCCTGGCCCGATAGGCCCCTGACTCCAGTGACCCCTTTCACCCCCTGATGGCGGCCCTGACCATACCCTTTGTAGCATAGAGATAAAGGGTAAAAATCACTCAAACATCAAAGTACCTTTTCAGTGCTTTTAGCAACAGGATTACAAATTATTCATAGCTATAGATGAGGAAATAAAGGTCATCATCAATGTCAGCAGTAATAAAATCATTCTATATTTGAAGCAGCAAACACTAACATCACGTTTGTAAAGATCTGCTGACTTTAACTATGTGTTTAACCCATTTGTAAGGTTTAAACACAGTTATATGCCAGCAACAGTGCAATAATAAAATACCGTAACTCTAACAAAACAATTGAACGAACTTACTGAAAGTAACAAAATAAAAACTAATTTTAAAAATCCAAAACTATCATAACCCTTGCTAGTTATTAAACAAAAATAGCCAACATGCTATTAGAAGTATAGCAAGTCAGCTTTAAATGAAATGAATAGACACAGATACCTGTTTCTAATCACAGTACATTTGAGACCTACTATAATTGTTTTTGTAAGCAGGTGACTACAGCTTTACAGCTTGGAACCCATGACTTGAATATTTAAATGATAAGCAATGACACACAGCCAATCCAGGCCACTACAGTGGCATTGGTTATAAATGAAACCTGTAGTTTTATTTTATAATCAAAACTGCAAATAAACATGGCGCAAGCTCAGTTAAAAAAAAAACCCAACCAATCAAATTGAAGTCTTCACAACTTTTGTTCAAAATCGGTTGTTTCAAAACTTAAAGGGACAGTAAAGTCATAATTAGACATTTATGATTTAGACAGAGCATACAAATTTAAACAACTTTCCAATTTACTTCTTTTATTTAATTTGCTTCCTTTGCTGCAAGGTTTATCTAGGTAAGCTCAGGAGCAGTAAAAAAACTAGGTTCTAGCTGCTGATTGGTGGCTGCATATATATACCGATTGTCTCACCCATGTGTTCAGTTAGAAACCAGTAGTGCGTTGCTGCTCCTTCAACAAAGGATACCAAGAGAATGAAGCCAATTTGATAATAGAAGTAAGCTGGAAAGTTGTTTATAATTGTATGTTCTATCTAAATCATGAACGAATATTTTTGGGTTTCATGTCCCTTTAAAACGGCTTTGTGTTAAAAAAGTTTTTTCAGAATTGCTCAACCTAAAGAGACACTGTACTCTAAAATGTTCTGGCTTCCACATGAAAAGAATATGGTTGACATTTATTGAGCACTGCTTCACCTATATTTTTCATGGATTGCTTAGTCTGCATTCCTGCCAATAACATCTATTGCTGTGTGAAGTACCTAGTGCGTGAAATATCACATATGAAATAACAGCCTTTTTCTAAACAGAAAAACAATTGCAACCCTAACAACTTGAGAAACACGCTTACACCATCTTTAAAGGGACATGAAAGCCTACATTTTTCTTTCATGATTTAGGTAGAACATACAATATTAAATAACTCTCCAGTTTACTTCTGTTATCAAATGTGCTTCATTCTCTTGGTATCATTTGTTAAAGGAGCAGCAATGCACTACTTGTTTCTAACTGAACACATGGTTCAATCAGCAGATAGAACCTAGGTTCTTTGCTTCTCCTGAGGTTTCCTAGATAAATGTTTCAGCAAAAGATTACAAGAGATGGAAGCAAATTACATAATAGAAGTAAATTGGAAAGTTGTTTAAAATTGTATGTTCTGTCTAAATCATGACTGTCTAATTATGAGATTACTGTCCCTTTAACGTAAATATTTGTAATTGTAAAATATTTGCATATCTGTTTTGTTATGGAAAACTAGTTAGAACAGATGGTGGGGCCTATCTATCAAGCTCCGAATGGAACTTGAGGCCCGTGTTTCTGGCGAGCCTGCACTATATGCAGCAGTTTTGCAACAATGTTATACATTAGCAAGAGCACTCAATGGCAGTGCACGATTCCTACCTAGGTATCATTTCAACAAAGAATTTTAAGCAACTATTGAATTTACTAGTATCAATTTTTCTTTGTTCTCTTGGTATCTTTATTTGAATGCTACATTTAGACACCAATCAGAAAGTGCTATCCAGGTGCTGAACCAAAAATGGGCCGGCTCCTATGCTTACATTCTTGCTTTTTCAAATAAAGATATCAAGAGAACAAACAAAAATGGATAATAGGAGGAAATTAGAATGTTGCTTAAAATTGCATGCTCTATCTGAATCATGAAAGTTTAATTTTGAATTGACTATACCTTTAAAGGGTCACTGAACCCAAAATTTTTCTTTCGTGATTCAGATAGAGCATGCAATTTTAAGCAACTTTCTAATTTACTCCTATTATCAAATTTTCTTTGTTCTCTTGCTATTTTTATTTTAAAAATAAGGCATCTAAGCTGTTTTTTTTTTTTTTTTTTTTGGTTCAGACCTCTGGACAGCACTTTTTATTGGTGGATGAATTTATTCACCAATACGCAAGAACAACCCAGGTTGTTCACCAAAAATGGGTCGGCATCTAAACTTACATTCTTGCATTTCAAACAAAGATACCAAGAGAATGAAGAAAATATGATAATAGGAGTAAATTAGAAAGTTGCTTAAAATGTCACGCTCTATATGAATCACGGAAGAAAAAAATTGGGTTCAGTGTCCCTTTAAGGTTCAGGTCAAAGTTGAAAATAAAGATTAAATATAGAAATAGCTTTAGTTTCTGACTTCTGCTATATAATTTATTAATGAATGCTAATGAGCAAAGATGGCACCCCTAACAAGGTGAACAACTATAAGATAGGTGCGGCTCCATCAGTTATAATCACGGATGTGACGAGGAGTGGTACAAGTCTCTGAATAGCTCATTTTTCATTTGCAATGCTAGATATTAGTTTCACCAACCAATGTTAATGCCTCTGGGACGATGATGAGCATTGTCAGGACATGCACAATTGATACTGGCACGTTAGATGAAATTAAACATCAAATTTTAATCAGGCAAAAAAAAAGGTGTCAACATTTTTGGTGCATAAAGCTTCTTAATTTCAATTACAGCAGCAAATTTGACAAAATTCAGATCCCGGTTTCCAGCCAAACATTAGATTTACAGGATAGATACCTTTATTCTCAAATACAAAATGGGAATGTATGGTATAGACTATTACTGGCTTCTAGATGACCCCAGAGAAAGAACAAGCAGTTATCAGAGCAAGCAATTACACTGTTGATCTGGGTGCCATTTTTTATTCATTGTCTCCTTGTGACAACAACCCTGACCTACACATTTTCTGTGCTACTGTGCCGTACAGGAATAAAATCACTGCCTGACAGATTATTTCCAATGCCCTTCTTCTAAGGAAAGCTTAAAATACCCAAGGGATGTTAATACACGTTGGGATTAATTGTTCTTCACAATAAGTGGTTGGCAGCATACTGACCGGCATTTTTAAATGATTTTTGTAAGGATTTGAGGAGATTAGAGGAATCAGACAGGTGGCTCCTTCATTTGCACATATTTAATATGCAATACTATTTATAAACGCTCCCTATTTTACAAGGTTAAAATGTCACATTTAAAGAGAATAATTAACATTTTAGATTGCATTTTTATAATTGATGTTTTCAGGATTATGGTTAAAAGGATGTGGAAGTTAACATGAATCTTTCATGAGCCAGATAGTTTGTGCAATTAAAACAAAAAATCCAATGTACTTATATTATTGTGTGTATCTTTTTTCACTTATTATCCTTTGTTGAAACTTTAGCTTTAGTGTCTTAAAGGGACATAAACCCCAAAATGATCTTTTATAATCCAGACAGAGCATACAATTTTAAAAAAGTTCCAAATTTACTTATATTATCAAATTTGCTTTGTTCCCATGGTATTCTATGTTGAAGCGATACCTAGGTAGGCAGGAAATAGTGCGGCCATCTAGTGTTCTTGCAAATGGATAACATTCTTGCAAAACTGCTGCTATATAGTGCTCCAGAAATGGGCTAACGTCTTTGCTTTTCAACAAAAGATACCAAGAGAATGAAGAAAAATTGATAATAGAAGTAAATTAGTAAAGGAGATAGTCGGCAGCTGGGCAGCTCAAAGTGGGTGGGTTTGAAATAGTCAAGGCGAGAAATGATGAGAGAGTGGATTCAAATCTTAGTTGTGTCTTGTGTGTTGCACAAGGCTCTATTTCTGTTTAAATGGAGTGATAGGAAAAATGCTAAAAATTCTCCTGCATTTTGGGCAAGTTCTTCTCTTAAATTTCCTGGAGCAAAGGGGGTAAAGAAAGTAAAATTAAACTTTCATTGTTCAGACAGATCATGCAGTTTTAAAAAAAAACTTTTCAACTAAATTCTATGATCTAATTTACTTTATTTTCTTGCTATCCTTTGTTAAAAAAGCATACCTTAGTAGGTTTAGGAACAGTAGAGCACTACTGTGATCTGGATGGTGACTGGTGGCTGCACATATATACGCCTCTTGTGGATGTGTTAGCTCCCATTAATGCATTGCCGCTCCTTCAACAAAGGATACCAAGAGAATAAAGCAAATTGGATAATAGAATGACATCGGAAAGTTATTTAAATTGTATGCTCTATATTAGTCACAAATGAACATTTTTGGGTTCCATTCCCCTTTAAGGCACTTGATTAATGGATCCAGTTTTAAACTGATTACACTTTAAAAAACAAAATCTATAAAATGCTGCTTCAAAATTAATGTGACACTAATACGCCTGTTAAAACATTCTGAATTCCTTCTTTATGGGGCCAATTTACCAAAGTGTGAGTGGACATGATACGATGTAGGGTATCATGTCCGCTGCACATCAACAAATGCCGACAGCATACGCTTGTGCAATGACGCCCCCTGCAGATTCGCGGCCAATCGGCCGCTAGCAGGGGGTGTCAATCAGCCCGATCGTATAGCATCGGGCAGATTGAAGACCGAAGCCTCAGAGGCAGCAGACATGTTTTGGTTGCGCGGAAACAGCCTAAAAGCTTGCGCGGAAACAGGGGCATCAAGCTCCATTCGGCGCTTGATAATTCGGCCACTTTGTGTCTTGGATGGTCTCCGTGTGGTTTGAAATTATGTTCCTTTTTAAAAAACAATCACAATAACCCACTTATTGCACCACAAATTTGATAAAATTGTGAGTGATAACACCCCTATACTTTGCATATGACTAACATGACAGTTGTTTTCCAATTTATTAGAAAACATTTTTTAATAACTTTTCCTGGAAAATTTTGTACTTTTTAAATTCAAAAGCATTGAGTGCTTTATGCAAGTTCATTTCACATATTAATAAATACAATTACTACTTGGTTTAATAAAAAGTTAAAAACGTATATCAAATCAAAATTTCTAAACTATGAAACTTGACTAAAACATCCAAGTATTTCCTTGTGATTATAATTAAGTGTTTTTGGAAGTTTCATTTTTTTTTAAAATTTAAATGTTTTTTTTGCATGGAAATTCTGATGGATTGGAAATGAGGCTATAAAATGAGTGCCTATTGGCTCCTAACACAAAGCCAACTTTTAGGCAGAAAGCAAAAATATAAGTGCACCCAAAATATTGTATAACAATTAAAGGGACATAGTAGGCATAATGAAACTTTCATGACTTAGACGCAGAGTGCAATTCGAAAAGGTTTCCAGTTTAGCTCAATTACCAAATTTTCTCTTTTTCTCTACTTGTTTGAAATTGGCCCACATCCATGGGAACATACTAAGGCCTAGATTTAGAGTTTGGCGTTAGCCGTGAAAACCAGCGTTAGAGGCTCCTAACGCTGGTTTTAGGCTACCTCCGGTATTTGGAGTCAGTCAAAAAGGGTCTAACGCTCACTTTTCAGCCGCGACTTTTCCATACCGCAGATCCCCTTACGTCAATTGCGTATCCTATCTTTTCAATGGGATTTTTCTAACTCCGGTATTTAGAGTCGTGTCTGAAGTGAACGACAAAACTCCAGCCGCAGGAAAAAAGTCAGGAGTTAAGAGCTTTCTGGGCTAACGCCGGTTTATAAAGCTCTTAACTACTGTACTCTAAAGTACACTAACACCCATAAACTACCTATGTACCCCTAAACCGAGGTCCCCCCACATCGCCGCAACTCGATTAATTTTTTTTAACCCCTAATCTGCCGACCGCCAACTACGTTATCCTTATGTACCCCTAATCTGCTGCCCCTAACACCGCCGACCCCTATATTATATTTATTAAACCCTAATCTGCCCCCCACAATGTCGCCACCAGCTACCTACAATAATTAACCCCTAATCTGCTGACCGCAAAGAGCCGCCAGCTACATTTTAGCTATGTACCCCTAATCTGCTGCCCCTAACACCGCCGATCCCTATATTATATTTATTAACCCCTAATCTGCCCCCCTCAACGTCACCTCCACCTGCCTACACTTATTAACCCCTAATCTGCAGAGCGGACCGCACCGCTATTATTATAAAGTTATTAACCCCTAATCCGCCTCACTAACCCTATAATAAATAGTATTAACCCCTAATCTGCCCCCCCCTAACATCGCCGACACCTAACTTCAAACATTAACCCCTAATCTGCCGACTGGAGCTCACCGCTATTCTAATAAATGTATTAACCCCTAAAGCTAAGTCTAACCCTAACACTAACACCCCCCTAAGTTAAATATAATTTACATCTACGAAATTAATTATCTCTTATTAAATAAATTATTCCTATTTAAAGCTAAATACTTACCTGTAAAATAAATCCTAATATAGCTACACTATAAATTATAATTATATTATAGCTATTTTAGGATTAATATTTATTTTACAGGTAACTTTGTAATTATTTTAACCAGGTACAATAGCTATTAAATAGTTAAGAACTATTTAATAGTTACCTAGTTAAAATAATAACAAAATTACCTGTAAAATAAATCCTAATCTAAGTTACAATTAAACCTAACACTACACTATCATTAAATTAATTAAATAAAATATCTACAATTACCTACAATTAAACCTAACACTACACTATCAATACATTAATTAAATACAATATCTACAAATAACTACAATGAAATAAAATAACTAAAGTACAAAAAATAAAAAAGAACTAAGTTACAAAAAATAAAAAAATATTTACAAACATAAGAAAAATATTACAACAATTTTAAACTAATTACACCTACTCTAAGCCCCCTAATAAAATAACAAAGCCCCCCAAAATAAAAAAATGCCCTACCCTATTCTAAATTACTAAAGTTCAAAGCTCTTTTACCTTACCAGCCCTGAACAGGGCCCTTTGCGGGGCATGCCCCAAGAAGTTCAGCTCTTTTGCCTATAAAAAAAAACATACAATACCCCCCCCAACATTACAACCCACCACCCACATACCCCTAATCTAACCCAAACCCCCCTTAAATAAACCTAACACTAAGCCCCTGAACATCATCCTACCTTGTCTTCACCTCACCGGGTATCACACCGATACGTCCTGGCTCTGATATCTTCATCCAACCCAAGCGGGGGCTAGACATCCACTGAAGAAGTCCAGAAGAGGGTCCAAAGTCTTCATCCTATCAGGGAAGAAGAGTAGATCCGGACCGGCAACCATCATCTTCCAAGCGGCATCTTCTATCTTCATCCGATGAGGAACGGCTCCATCCTGAAGACCTCCACCACAGACCCATCTTCATCCGGCGACATCCAACTGAAGAATGACGGCTCCTTTAAGGGACGTCATCCAAGATGGCGTCCCTCGAATTCCGATTGGCTGATAGGATTCTATCAGCCAATCGGAATTAAGGTAGGAATATTCTGATTGGCTGATCGGAACAGCCAATAGAATGCGAGCTCAATCTGATTGGCTGATTGGATCAGCCAATCGGATTGAACTTGATTCTGATTGGCTGATTCCATCAGCCAATCAGAATATTCCTACCTTAATTCCGATTGGCTGATAGAATCCTATCAGCCAATCGGAATTTGAGGGACGCCATCTTGGATGACCTCCCTTAAAGGAACCGTCATTCTTCAGTTGGACGTCGCCGGATGAAGATGGGTCCGCGGTGGAGGTCTTCAGGATGGAGCTGGTCCTCATCGGATGAAGATAGAAGATAGAAGATGCCGCTTGGAAGATGATGGTCCGGATCTACTCTTCTTCCCGGATAGGATGAAGACTTTGGACCCTCTTCTGGACTTCTTCAGTGGATGTCTAGCCCCCGCTAATGTATTGATAGTGTAGTGTTAGGTTTAATTGTAGGTAATTGTAGATATTTTATTTAATTAATTTAATGATAGTGTAGTGTTAGGTTTAATTGTAACTTAGGTTAGGATTTATTTTACAGGTAATTTTGTTATTATTTTAACTAGGTAACTATTAAATAGTTCTTAACTATTTAATAGCTATTGTACCTGGTTAAAATAATTACAAAGTTACCTGTAAAATAAATATTAATCCTAAAATAGCTATAATATAATTATAATTTATAGTGTAGCTATATTAGGATTTATTTTACAGGTAAGTATTTAGCTTTAAATAGGAATAATTTATTTAATAAGAGATAATTAATTTCGTTAGATGTAAATTATATTTAACTTAGGGGGGTGTTAGTGTTAGGGTTAGACTTAGCTTTAGGGGTTAATACATTTATTAGAATAGCGGTGAGCTCCAGTCGGCAAATTAGGGGTTAATAATTGAAGTTAGGTGTCGGCGATGTTAGGGAGGGCAGATTAGGGGTTAATACTATTTATTATAGGGTTAGTGAGGCGGATTAGGGGTTAATAACTTTATTATAGTAGCGCTCAGGTCCGCTCGGCAGATTAGGGGTTAATAAGTGTAGGCAGGTGGAGGCGACGTTGTGGGGGGCAGATTAGGGGTTAATAAATATAATATAGGGGTCGGCGATGTTAGGGCAGCAGATTAGGGGTACATAGGGATAATGTAAGTAGAGGCGGTTTACGGAGCGGCAGATTAGGGGTTAATAATAATATGCAGGGGTCAGCGATAGCGGGGGCGGCAGATTAGGGGTTAATAAGTGTAAGATTAGGGGTGTTTAGACTCGGGGTACATGTTAGGGTGTTAGGTGCAGACATAGGAAGTGTTTCCGCATAGCAAACAATGGGGCTGCGTTAGGAGCTGAACGCGGCTTTTTTGCAGGTGTTTTCAGCTCAAACAGCCCCATTGTTTTCTATGGGGGAATCGTGCACGAGCACGTTTTTGAGGCTGGCCGCGTCCGTAAGCAACTCTGGTATCGAGAGTTGAAGCTGCGTTAAATATGCTCTACGCTCCTTTTTTGGAGCCTAACGCAGCCTTTATGTGGACTCTCAATACCAGAGTTATTTTTATGGTGCGGCCAGAAAAAAGCCGGCGTTAGCTTGTCGTTACCGACAAAACTCTAAATCTAGCCGTAAGGCAGGTATGCATTATATGGCAGCAGTGCTTGTATTGGCTTGTGCATGCTCCTAAGTCTAATCAGTGCCCTCATGGAGCCCTCATGGAGCCCAATGATCAAAACTTTGCTCAATTTAGAAAGCAACGGAACCTGGTGGAGCTAATACAAATCAAATTACTCTGCATTTAGCATATTGTATCTTACATTCACCTCTATTTTCATTTGCATGTGTTTTTCTATAAAGGTAATATGTGTTTTAAGTATTTTGACATATTTTCATAGTTTTAGTTCTGCTGGGCAAGATTACAAGTGGCGCGTTATGTTTTTCCCGCGTGCGCAATCGCCTTTTCCGCAGCAATCCTTTCTGCGTTCAAAAAGCTGCAGTTAACCATTTTACAAAACAAAAAAATGTTAAAAAACACTTCAAAAATACATTACAAAGTACAGTTAAAAATATTGCACACATAATTTATAAGGGCTTAAAGGGACACTAAACCCAATTTTTGTTTCTTTAATGATTCAGATAGAACATGCAATTTTAAGCAACTTTCTAATTTACTCCTATTATCAATTTTCTTTGTTCTCTTGCTATCTTTATTTAAAAAGCAGGAATGTAAAGCTTAGCATCCGGCCCATTTTTGGTTCAGAACCTGGGTTATGCTTGCTTATTGGTGGCTTAAATGTAGCCACCAATAAGCAAGTACTATCCAGGGTCATGAACCTAAAATTTCTGCTTTTAAATAAAGATAGCAAGAGAACAAACAAAAAATTGATTTGTTTATATATACAAATATATAAGTGCATTATATTCCTTTGCCATTAAAGGGACACTGAACCCAATTTTTTTCTTCCATGATTCAGATAGAGTATGAGATTTTAAGCAACTTTCTAATTTACTCCTATTATCAATTTTTATTTGTTCTCTTGCTATCTTTATTTTAAAAGCAGGAATGTAAATCTTAGCAGCCAGCCCATTTTGGGCTCAGCACCACGGATAGCGCTTGTTTATTGGAGGCTTACATTTACCCACCAATAAGGAAGCATAACCCAGGTTCTCAACCAAAAAATGGCTGGCTCCTATGCATCACATTCCTGCTTTTTAAATAAAGATAGCAAGAGAATTTGATAATTGGAGTCAATTAGAAAGTTGCTTAAAATTGCATGCTCTATCTGAATCATGAAAGAAAACATTTATTTGGGTTTAGTGTCCCTTTAACCCCTTAGTGACCAGACCACTTTTCAATTTGTTGACCATCTGGGACCAAGGCTATTTTTGCATTTCTGCGATGTTTGTATTTAACTGTAATTTTCCTCTTACTCATTTACTGTACCCACACATATTATATACTGTTTTTCTCGCCATTAAATGGACTTTCTAAAGATACCATTTTTTTCATCATATCTTATAATTTACTATAAAAAAAAATATAAAATATGAGGAAAAAATGAAAAAAAATGCACTTTTTCTAACTTTGAGCCCCAAAATCTCTTACACATCTACAACCACCATAAAATACCAATGCTAAACAGTTTCTAAATTTTGTCCTGAGTTTATAAATACCCAATGTTTACATGTTCTTTGCTTTTTTTGCAAGTTATAGGGCAATAAGTACAAGTAGCACTTTGCTATTTCAAAACCATGTTTTTTCAAAATTGGCGATAGTTACATTGTAACACCAATATCTGTCATGAATCCCTGAATAACCCTTCAAATGTATATATTTTTTAAAAGAAGACAACCTAAGGTATTAAACTTGGGGTATTTTGACTTTTTTCATGCAACCATTTTACCACCAATCTATGCCAAAGTTTGGGGGGGAAAAAAAAATAATTTGATTTTTTGACAAAATAGCAATTTAAGAATACATTTACTGATAATATTAAGGGTTACTGCCAAATAACACCCTCATATGTCTTCAGCAGCATCTCCTGGGTACAGTGATACCACCCATGTATAGGTGTGTCGGGTTCTCGGGGGGCTAAAAGCTCTTATTTTTAGGGAGCGCATTCCAGTTTTTCAACTTGGAATTTTCACATCGGTCATCATGCACCCATGTCCTATTTGGGACATTTCTGAAGCTGGTCAATGGAATTTACCCCCATCAAACCATATATTTTTGAAAAGTAGACACCCTAGGGTATTTCAAATGCTTGTATTTTAACACTTTCCATGCACTAATTCAACCACCAGTCTTTGTCAAACTTTTGGGTAGTCATTATTTTGTGTTATTTTTCACACACATTGTACTTTAGGCATGGATTCTCAGTTCCTGTTATGTGTTACTGCCAAAAAAAACCTCAATATGTGTTCAACAACATCTCCTGAGTACAGTGATACCACCCATGTATAGGTGTGTCGGGTTCTCTGGGGGCTAAAAGGCCTTAATTTTAGGAAGCGCATTCCAGTTTTTCAACTTGGAATTTTCACATCGGTCATCATGCACCCATGTCCTATTTGGGACATTTCTGAAGCTGGCCAATGGAATTTACCCCCATCAAACCATATATTTTTGAAAAGTAGACACCCTAGGGTATTTCAAATGCTGGTATTTTAACACTTTCCATGCACTAATTCAACCACCAGTCTTTGTCAAACTTTTGGGTAGTCATTTTTTTTGTGTTATTTTTCACACACACATTGTATTTTAGGCATGGATTCTCAGTTCCTGTTATGTGTTACTGCCAAAAAGCACCTCAATATGTGTTCAACAACATCTCCTGAGTACAGCGATACCACCTATGTATAGGTGTGTTGGGTTCTCTGGGGGCTAAAAGGCCTTAATTTTAGGAAGCGCATTCCAGTTTTTCAACTTGGAATTTTCACATCGGTCATCATGCACCCATGTCCTATTTGGGACATTTCTGAAGCTGGTCAATGGAATTTACCCCCATCAAACCATATATTTTTGAAAAGTAGACACCCTAGGGTATTTCAAATGCTTGTATTTTAACACTTTCCATGCACTAATTCAACCACCAGTCTTTGTCAAACTTTTGGGTAGTCATTATTTTGTGTTATTTTTCACACACATTGTACTTTAGGCATGGATTCTCAGTTCCTGTTATGTGTTACTACCAAAAAAACCCTCAATATGTGTTCAACAACATCTCCTGAGTACAGTGATACCACCCATGTATAGGTGTGTCGGGTTCTCTGGGGGCTAAAAGGCCTTAATTTTAGGAAGCGCATTCCAGTTTTTCAACTTGGAATTTTCACATCGGTCATCATGCACCCATGTCCTATTTGGGACATTTCTGAAGCTGGTCAATGGAATTTACCCCCATCAAACCATATATTTTTGAAAAGTAGACACCCTAGGGTATTTCAAATGCTTGTATTTTAACACTTTCCATGCACTAATTCAACCACCAGTCTTTGTCAAACTTTTGGGTAGTCATTATTTTGTGTTATTTTTCACACACATTGTACTTTAGGCATGGATTCTCAGTTCCTGTTATGTGTTACTGCCAAAAAAAACCTCAATATGTGTTCAACAACATCTCCTGAGTACAGTGATACCACCCATGTATAGGTGTGTCGGGTTCTCTGGGGGCTAAAAGGCCTTAATTTTAGGAAGCGCATTCCAGTTTTTCAACTTGGAATTTTCACATCGGTCATCATGCACCCATGTCCTATTTGGGACATTTCTGAAGCTGGTCAATGGAATTTACCCCCATCAAACCATATATTTTTGAAAAGTAGACACCCTAGGGTATTTCAAATGCTTGTATTTTAACACTTTCCATGCACTAATTCAACCACCAGTCTTTGTCAAACTTTTGGGTAGTCATTATTTTGTGTTATTTTTCACACACATTGTACTTTAGGCATGGATTCTCAGTTCCTGTTATGTGTTACTACCAAAAAAAACCTCAATATGTGTTCAACAACATCTCCTGAGTACAGTGATACCACCCATGTATAGGTGTGTCGGGTTCTCTGGGGGCTAAAAGGCCTTAATTTTAGGAAGCGCATTCCAGTTTTTCAACTTGGAATTTTCACATCGGTCATCATGCACCCATGTCCTATTTGGGACATTTCTGAAGCTGGTCAATGGAATTTACCCCCATCAAACCATATATTTTTGAAAAGTAGACACCCTAGGGTATTTCAAATGCTTGTATTTTAACACTTTCCATGCACTAATTCAACCACCAGTCTTTGTCAAACTTTTGGGTAGTCATTATTTTGTGTTATTTTTCACACACATTGTACTTTAGGCATGGATTCTCAGTTCCTGTTATGTGTTACTGCCAAAAAAAACCTCAATATGTGTTCAACAACATCTCCTGAGTACAGTGATACCACCCATGTATAGGTGTGTCGGGTTCTCTGGGGGCTAAAAGGCCTTAATTTTAGGAAGCGCATTCCAGTTTTTCAACTTGGAATTTTCACATCGGTCATCATGCACCCATGTCCTATTTGGGACATTTCTGAAGCTGGTCAATGGAATTTACCCCCATCAAACCATATATTTTTGAAAAGTAGACACCCTAGGGTATTTCAAATGCTTGTATTTTAACACTTTCCATGCACTAATTCAACCACCAGTCTTTGTCAAACTTTTGGGTAGTCATTATTTTGTGTTATTTTTCACACACATTGTATTTTAGGCATGGATTCTCAGTTCCTGTTATGTGTTACTGCCAAAAAAAACCTCAATATGTGTTCAACAACATCTCCTGAGTACAGTGATACCACCCATGTATAGGTGTGTCGGGTTCTCTGGGGGCTAAAAGGCCTTAATTTTAGGAAGCGCATTCCAGTTTTTCAACTTGGAATTTTCACATCGGTCATCATGCACCCATGTCCTATTTGGGACATTTCTGAAGCCGGTCAATGAAATTTACCCCCATAAAACCATATATTTTTGAGAAGTAGACCCCCTAGGGTATTTGAAATGCTGGTATTTTCACACTTTCCATGAACTTATTTAACCACCAGTCTTTGTCAAACTTTTGGGTAGTCATTTTTTTGTGTTATTTTTCACACACATTGTACTTTAGGCATGGATTCTCAGTTCCTGTTATGTGTTTACTGCCAAAAAACACCTCAATATGTGTTCAACAACATCTCCTGAGTACAGTGATACCACCCATGTATAGGTGTGTTGGGTTCTCTGGGGGCTAGAAGGCCTTATTTTTAGGAAGCGCATTCCATTTTTTACACTTCCCATTTTCACATCCCATGCACCCATGTTCTATTTAAGACATTTCTGAAGCCGGCCAATGTAATTTACCCCCATAAAACCATATATTTTTGAAAAGTAGACATCCTAGGGTATTTCAAATGCAGGTGTTTTAACACTTTCCATACACTAATTCAACCACTAGTCTTTGTCAAACTATTGGGCATTCATTTCTTTGTGTTATTTTTCACATACATTGTACTTTAGACATGGATTCACAGCTCCTGTTATGTGTTACTACCAAAGAAGACACCAATATGTGGTCACCAACATCTCCTGAGTTCAGTGATACCACCTATGCATAGGTTTGGTGGCTTGTTTGGGCGGTGCAATGCCAAATGTCTGACATGTGTTTGTGATTTTTTTTCACATTTAACATATTTTCTTTGCCTATCGTCTTTTTTGGGGGGTCTTTTAACATACCCCAATTTATTTGTTTTCCATAAATGTGATTATATTTAAAAAGTTGACCCCCCAAGGTATTATACATGGAGTGGTTTGATGACTTTGATGCAACCGTTTTAGCCCAAAAAATTGGAGAAAGTATATGGTGGTAATTTTTCAATTTTCATTGTTACAGACACATTGCTTTTTTACTATGATTTAGGAGAGACTGTTGTAAGTTATTGCAAAAGAATACTTTAGGTTGTTTTCTGCAAGGCACCCTGAGTACACCTATGCCCCCCATGCATAGGTTTGCCAGGATTTTGGGAAGGTTATGTTACATGATTTTAGTTATTAAAAATGAGAGTATTTCTTCTGATAGGCCTATCTTTAGTTTGGGGCCTATCACATACCCCACTTTTATTTATTGCATTCAAAGTGTATATTTTTTAAATGTTGACACCCCAAGGTATTGTATATGGTGTGCTTTGATGCCTTTGAAGCAACCGTTTTAGCCCAAAAAATTGGAGAAAGTATATGGTGGTAATTTTTCAATTTTCATTTTTACAGACACATTGCTTTTTGACTATGATTTAGGAGAGATTGTTGTAAGTTATTGCAAAAGAATACTTCAGGTTGTTTTCTGCAAGGCACCCTGAGTACACCTATGCCCCCCATGCATAGGTTTGCCAGGATTTTGGGAAGGTTATGTTACAATTTTATGACTTGTGATTTTAGTTATTAAAAATGAGAGTATTTCTTCTGATAGGCCTATCTTTAGTTTGGGGCCTATCACATACCCCACTTTTATTTATTACATTCAAAGTGTATATTTTTTAAATGTTGACACCCCAAGGTATTGTATATGGTGTGCTTTGATGCCTTTGAAGCAACCGTTTTAGCCCAAAAAATTGGAGAAAGTATATGGTGGTAATTTTTCAATTTTCATTGTTACAGACACATTGCTTTTTTACTATGATTTAGGAGAGACTGTTGTAAGTTATTGCAAAAGAATACTTCAGGTTGTTTTCTGCAAGGCACCCTGAGTACACCTATGCCCCCCATGCATAGGTTTGCCAGGATTTTGGGAAGGTTATGTTACATGATTTTAGTTATTAAAAATGAGAGTATTTCTTCTGATAGGCCTATCTTTAGTTTGGGGCCTATCACATACCCCACTTTTATTTATTGCATTCAAAGTGTATATTTTTTAAATGTTGACACCCCAAGGTATTGTATATGGTGTGCTTTGATGCCTTTGAAGCAACCGTTTTAGCCCAAAAAATTGGAGAAAGTATATGGTGGTAATTTTTCAATTTTCATTTTTACAGACACATTGCTTTTTGACTATGATTTAGGAGAGATTGTTGTAAGTTATTGCAAAATAATACTTCAGGTTGTTTTCTGCAAGGCACCCTGAGTACACCTATGCCCCCCATGCATAGGTTTGCCAGGATTTTGGGAAGGTTATGTTACAATTTTATGACTTGTGATTTTAGTTATTAAAAATGAGAGTATTTCTTCTGATAGGCCTATCTTTAGTTTGGGGCCTATCGCATACCCCACTTTTATTTATTGCATTCAAAGTGTATATTTTTTAAATGTTGACACCCCAAGGTATTGTATATGGTGTGCTTTGATGCCTTTGAAGCAACCGTTTTAGCCCAAAAAATTGGAGAAAGTGTATGGTGGTAATTTTTCAATTTTCATTTTTACAGACACATTGCTTTTTGACTATAATTTAGGAGAGACTGTTGTAAGTTATTACAAAAACATACTTCAGGTTGTTTTCTGCAAGGCACCCTGAGAACACCTATGTCCCCCATGCATAGGTTTGACAGGGGTTTTGGTTAAAAAAAAAACAGGCCCAATTTTAGAAAAAAATAGAGTAGTGAAATGTAAAAATCTGGCACAGTAAAAGTAAAAAAAACAAAAAAACATCTAACTATAAACATAACCAAAAAAAATATATATATATGTAACAGCAAATGTATTTTTTTTTTTTTAAAATTGACCATTGTATGGTACCGCTTGAAGCAGTCCCCAATGCAGAGTGCAGGCTGTCCAGGGCAATCAGGACAGTAATATATGGTGTCCCTTCTCTTCCCCCTCTTGGTACAGACTCTGCATTTTTTTTGTGGTTTCTGCTTTGTGGCATTAGGGGGGATTTTAAAAATAAAATGGGTAGCCCCAACTCTGCTCTCTCCCATCACCGCCCGGGGAGCAGGTGCATCATGGTACAAAATCCCCGTAATAATCTGGAGCTGAAACTGTAAAAAAGTCTTTTTAACTCTGGGGTTTGCTTTTTTGAACAACAAAAAAGCGTTGTGGGTTGCAATCTGCATTAGGTAAATTGCAACCTTTTTGTACCAGGCCCTTGTCTTCCGCATAATTAGATAGGGCTGCAGCAGCTGATCAGCCAGATCAACCCCACCCATATGCCGGTTATAAGACTTGATGCACACTGGCTTCCTTATGATCTCAGCTCTGCCACGTACAGAAACCGCCACCGTCCTCTCTGTGTGGATGGTGGTAAGAAGGTATACATCCTTCTTGTCTCTGTACTTCAGTGCCAACAGCTCCTCTTGGCGCAGAGCTGAGGTCTCCCCCCTTCGTAGCCGGGTGCGTACAAGCTGTCCTGGGAAACCTGCGCGGTTCTTTTTAATTGTACCGCAAGCTACTGTATCAAAGCAATACAGTAGCTTGAACAAAAGGACACTTGTATAAAAATTGTCTAAGTACAAGTGATACCCTTTGTTCATTAGGGGTAATATCAGGTCCCAGACAATCTTGCCAGTGGTTCCCATATGTTCTGGGCAACCTGGAGGGTCAAGGTGGCTATCCTTTCCCTCATACACCCGGAAGGCCTGAGTATACCCAGTCTCGCTGTCACAGAGCTTATACACCTTTACCCCATATCTGGAGCGTTTGGAAGGAATATACTGCTTGAATCCCAGCCTTCCCTTATACTTCATTAGGGATTCATCAACGCATATATTCCTTCCAGGTGTATAAGCCTCTGCAAACCTGGCAGAAAAGTGGGTTATCAGGGGGCGGATTTTATACAGCCTGTCAAATTGGGGATGCTCCCTAGGGGGGCACAGGCTGTTGTCGCTGAAGTGCATGAAATGCAGAATCATTTCATACCTCTTCCTCGACATAGTCTGGGAGAAAATGGGGGTAGAGCAGATGGGGCTAGTACTCCAGTAGGAGCGAATGGAGGGTTTCTTTATGATGCCCATCAGCATAGTCAATGCCCAGAATTTTTTGAATTCTGGCACATTGATGGGGGCCCATTGCTGCTTTGCCAAATATGTTCCAGGCTTTGCAGCACGGAACTGATGGGCATATAAATTAGTTTGGGCGACAATGTTCCCCAATATATCATCGCCCAGAAACACTTCCAGAAACTGCTGGGGGCTAAAACCTGCCACATCTATATTTATGCCAGCATTTGCTGTGAAGGGTGGGATATCTGGCCTCTGGAGATGAGGCGTTACCCACTCTTCAGCAGCAATGGCAGCAACACGCCTCCTTCTGGCAGGGGGGCTAGCAGGGGGGCTGGCAGGGGGGCTGGCAGGGGGGCTAGCAGCCACAGATACATCACTATCAGTTGAGACTGCATCTAGTGATGTATCTGAGCACATGGCAGGGTCAAAATTGGGGTCTGAGTCAGAAATAGAGGCATCTGACTCTGACGCAAGGATGGCATACGCCTCCTCAGCACTATATCTTTTCTGTGACATTTTTGTATCACAGAAAACAATTACTAAAAAAAATTAAATTAACTAAATTAATTAACTAAATTAACTAGCAAAAAAGTACAGCTATGCTACTGCCAGTGATTTATAGCGATCACTGGCAAGCTAGAGGTTAATGGCTCTGAAAATTAAATTAAATTAACTAAATTAATTAACTAAATTAACTAGCAAAAAAGTGCACCTTTGCTACTGCCAGTGATATATAGCGATCACTGGCAAGCTAGGGGTTAATGGCTCTGAAAATTAAATTAAATTAACTAAATGTTTCTGAAAAGAGCCTTTGGGTTTTTAAAAAATTACAACAACAAAATTAACCCCTAAAAAAATGCACAGACAGCAAAATGCAGCAAAAAAAAAAGTGCACCTTTGCTACTGCCAGTGATATATAGCGATCACTGGCAAGCTAGGGGTTAATGGCTCTGAAAATTAAATTAAATTAACTAAATGTTTCTGAAAAGAGCCTTTGGGTTTTTAAAAAATTACAACAACAAAATTAACCCCTAAAAAAATGCACAGACAGCAAAATGCAGCAAAAAAAAAAGTGCACCTTTGCTACTGCCAGTGATATATAGCGATCACTGGCAAGCTAGGGGTTAATGGCTCTGAAAATTAAATTAAATTAACTAAATGTTTCTGAAAAGAGCCTTTGGGTTTTTAAAAAATTACAACAACAAAATTAACCCCTAAAAAAATGCACAGACAGCAAAATGCAGCAAAAAAAAAAGTGCACCTTTGCTACTGCCAGTGATATATAGCGATCACTGGCAAGCTAGGGGTTAATGGCTCTGAAAATTAAATTAAATTAACTAAATGTTTCTGAAAAGAGCCTTTGGGTTTTTTAAAAATTACAACAACAAAATTAACCCCTAAAAAAACGCACAGACAGCAAAATGCAGCAAAAAAAAAGTGCACCTATGTTACTGCCAGTGATATATAGTGATCACTGGCAAGCTAGGGGTTAATGGCTCTGAAAAGAGCCTTTGGTTCTATATTTTTTAACAAATAAAAGAAATAAATCTCTCTCTCTGCTAAATACAGGTCTCTCTCTCTCTCCAACAAAATGGCAAGTGAGGAGAGGGAGGGAGATCCACACTGATCATAGTCAATATTTACAAATATTGACATGATCAGACAAATGGGGTATTTTATTATTATTTTTTTTTTTAGGGTGGGAGGCTCAGATTGGGTGACCCTAGCTTGCCCCTATGATGATGCAGGCTAGGGACACCCCCAGAGGCCCCATGATGCACTGGGCATCGCCATCTTGGATGCCTAGTGAAGGGGGAGGGGGGGGGCTATTTAGGGCTTTTTTTTTTTTTATTCGTTTTTTTTTTTTTATTATTTTTATTTTAATTTATAACTAACTAAGTGCCTCGACCCACCGAGGCACTTAGCAAACAAGCAGAGCATCGGAAGCGTGTCCGATCGCTTCCGATGCTCTGAAACACTGCCGGGCTCCACGTGGAGCGAAACCGGAAGTGATCACTCGTGGGGGAGTGATCAATCCGGTCCCGGCACTCGGGAACAGTATTGCAGGATGCCTAGACCTCAAGGCAAGCCTGCAATACTGTTAGAGCAGCTGGAAGCGATTTCGATCGCTTCCAGTGCTCTGTTAAACCGACGACGTATGCCATACGTCCTCGGTCGTTAAGTGCTTTTTTTTTGAGGACGTATGGCATACGTCGTCGGTCGTTAAGGGGTTAAGCAGATAAAAATATGCTAAAACATATTTATGCAATATTCATATTTATTATTAATTTTACCTATGTTTATACTGTAAATATTTCACATTTATTAATGCAAATATGCTATGTTGTATGCGCAATGGTTTTTTTCCAACATTTTTTTTTTCTCCATTGACTTCCATGGGGAATGTGAAAATGCAGTTGCGTTTTTCGCAATTGCAGGTGTTTTCACCCTTTTTTCTCCATTGATCTCTATAGGGGAATACATGCACGCACACGCGAAAACTCAAGTTACTTTTGGTGCGGTATTCAGGTTAACGCGCATGCAAAATAAGTAATTTTGTAACCTGTAATACCAGCGCAACCCGAAATGTGCAACAAGCCAAACACGCACAGTGTTTTTTCGCAATAGCGAATAAAGGATTTAACGCACAACTTGTAATCTCGCTCGCTGCGGGGGAAATGTTTAGAGAATACACCAGAACTGGCAGAGAACTTTCAGCTACCACCATGGCACGCTTCAGCCCACTAGCCGAGGCTAGAAACGTTTATAATAAGGAAAACAATATGCTTATAAATATATGAATTTCACAGCTTTTTTTTTTTGGTTGTGTGGTGTAGTTTTGAATGATTTCTACTGTGTGTCTTAAATCGTTTAAATTTGAGAATCTCATTAGCCCATTGTGTTTTAGAGGAATCAGGGATACCAAAAGAACAAGGTCAATTTTGTTAACAGATACATTTAAAGTTTGAGGGCTTTTTTTAACCCTTTCGCTGCTAAGCCTTTTTTCGTTCAGTGCTGAGCCAATTTTAAGCTTTTTTGGCTACCAACATTTAAACCCGGTAAGTCAAACTTCAGTGAGGCACCCACACAAATGATATACTGTTTTTTTTCAGCAGGCCCAGCAGATATACCATTACTACATTTATAATTCATGGCATGTGTTATATAGCTGCAGCAAAAACTGTAGATTTTAGAAAATAATATTGAGAATGGTCCAGTGACCACTGCTGTTACTGTAATCACCTCACTAAATTGTCATCAGGGTAATGATAAGGGAAATAGGGCCCATACCGGCTTTTGGGGATTATAATATAGATTAGACAGGCCCCATTGTACAGAAATAAAAGCACTTTTTTACTTTCAAAGGGTTCATTATTACCACAGCGATCACCTGACTATACTGACAAAATTCATGTCTTTTTATGAGAGAGGGACTTGTCTACTAGAAAATATACACATACCAAATTATTTTTTATTGCCCATTCCAAAGCAAATCCCATGTGTTTTTTCGACTTTATTTTTAAAAGAACTGTTGTGTGGTATTGCTCCAAGACAGCGTTTGATCGGTGACCCCCCTGCATGACGAGAAGGGCTTGTCATGCACCTACAGGTAGCAATGTGCATGCCGAGGACATCTGTCATGCGCATCAAAGGTGAATCATGAAAGCAAACTTATGTGTCCCATACCCTCATCACAAAGGGTATCCAAAAGCAACTCTTTACTTCAGATATACACACTGGTTATTTTAGTTCATTTCTCTGTTTGAGAATGTCAGATTATCTTTTTTAAGAGGAAGTACTACAGATTTTTCTATTGTGTGCTCGGATACTCCCCAAAGAGTAGAGCTGGCACTCTTCTGCAAGGCATTTCAACCATCTAGATAAGATTTAGAACAATTCTAAAAATAGTCAAATATCCCTGAAGAGTGACATTTCGAGAAATATTGCAACAACTTAAATTCTACAAGGTATAAAAGAAAACATCAAACCTTTAAGGCAATATATTCCCAAAGGGGATCAATTGTGATATAATGGCTTTACTTAGCAAATAATACCCTACAAGGATACCAGCTGAGACAATGTTACCCTTAGTGTATTATTCACCCAGCCAAACCTGAGAATTAGCTGCAGCTGATGAAGTCATGCCAATTATGCTAAGTGTATTTGACTGGAATCATAAGGAGTCAATAAACGAGAGCAACGCAGATTATAAAAGCCTTGGGAACTAGCATAATACTTATGAACTGCTTCCTGTAACACACACAATTTCATTGAAGCATGTCATTCCTCCTCAAGAACTATGGATTTCCTTAATCCAGCATGGAAAATGCATATTAAAGTATCAAAATAAAAAAAAGCTAATTTAAACCAAATGCTATTATGTTTAAAGGGACATTAAAGGGACACTGAACCCAATTTTTTTCTATCGTGATTCAGATAGAGCATGCAATTTTAAGCATATTTCTAATTTACTCCTATTATCAAATTCTTTTCATTTTTCTTGGTATCTTTATTTGAAATGCAAGAATGTAAGTTTAGATGCCAGCCCATTTTTGGTGAATACACTGTGTTTTTCTTGCTGATTGGTGGGAAAATTCACCTACCAATAAACAAGTGCTTTCCATGGTTCTGAACCAAAAAAATAGCTTAGATGCCTTCTTTTTCAAATAAAGAAAGCAAGAGAACGAAGAAAAATTGATAATAGGAGTAAATTAGAAAGTTGTTTAAAATTGCATAATCTATATAATCTATATAACAAAAGAACAATTTTGGGTTCAGTGTCCCTTTAAAGACCAATAATACAATTATTTAATGAGTATTTTGTTATTACACAATTGCTTGCATATAACTGCTTAACCCCAGAAAACTATGCTTAAACACATAGTTAAAGTATGCTCTGGACTGGCATTGCATTTCCACTTCAGAGATAAAAGACCTTGATCTAATCAGTGGCAGTATATATGCATAGTCCATAATCACCGGTCATGCTCAACTCTATGGCGGGATGAACACATGGTAGAATAATGCATGCTTCTAGAACATTACAGCATTTTAGTACTACTCTTTTATGTTGCTTTATGGAACATTATACTAGATACTAGTGGTACAACAGTAATAATAAAAAGGCTATAAGCCATTGGGCCAGATTACAAGTCGTGTTTCTTGGCCCATTCTAAATGCAGGAGATTATTATTTCCCTCCCTATAACATCAAGTTTAATATTGGTATTATACTGTTTATAAAACAATGTTTATAATTAAAGGGCAATTATAGGGTTAACATTACATGTTGTAATCTGGTTAGAGCATATCATTTTAACACTAGCGACTATGTATTGCTATGAGTTTAACCTCCGCAAAGTGATTAATCACATAGTTAAAGTCCTGTGACAAGCATGGCTGATTGGGTCAGCATCAGTTTCAGTTTGCGCTAGCTATGCTCATTAAGTATACCTTGTTTAGTACTACTTTTCAGCATATTCCTTGTAGAGCCAACTTAGGAAGTTTTTAGCATTTCCCTGAAAATTATTTTTGACAAGAAAAGCACTCAATCAGGAAACAAACAATCTCTTTATACCACCTAGTCTCTTTTAGCCTAGTTGTGCTTTTCACAGAGGATAATGTTTCTGAAGTATATCAGTGGCATCCAACCTAAATACCAAGCAATCCATCTCTTGTCAAAACACATGTACATTCCAGCCATGTCAGTGAGGGGCTGGCGTATCTTTCTAGGCAGATTGGGTAGAAAGACATTGGGGCATATTTATCAAGCTCTTTATAGAGCTTGATGCCCCAGTGTTTCTGGCAAGCTAAAGACTGCTGATCCAGCGGACAGAAATCGGCAGAAATCAACCCGATCCAATACGATCGGGTTGATTGACACCCCCTGCTAGTGGCCGATTGGCCGCAAATCTGCAGGTGGCGGTATTGCACTGCTGGTGCAATGATAAATACTGAGAGTGTATAGTCTGTCGGCATTTATCGATGTGCAGCGGACATGATCCGCAATATCGGATCATGTCCGCTCGCACAATGATAATTCAGCCCCTATGTCTAATTTCCTCGATCACCCTTAGGGAGACCATTCCTCAAGAGTAATCATTTATATATTTGGTCAAGAGAAGCCCTGAACCAGGGAGCAAATAATATCTCAGTAGCTTGTTCTATGCTAAGATTCTTTGCTTTGAGGTCAAGAGTTTAACTTTAACATTTTCTCAACTAAATTTCTTTAAATAATTTATTACCTGAACTTTATCTTTTCAGTAAGGATGCTCTTCATCATTATTTGGTTTTGTTCATCTATATCAGTGTTTCCCAAACGCGGTCCTCACCCCTCAACAGGCCATGTTTTCACTATAGCTGAACTAGTGCACAGGTGAAGTAATCAGCTGATCAGTAACCATGGTTACTAACCTGCTCTCACCCATCAGCTGATTATTTCACCTGAACTCTAGTTCAGCTATAATTAAAAAAATAGCCTATTGAGGGTACGTGAGGACTGCGTTTGGGAACCTCTGATCTAAATGTTTAGTATGCTTATGATTGGTCATACTGGATTTCTATTTAACCATTTAAATTTTCTTTCCAGTACTGCTTGCTTATGTGTTTAAAACCCGCACAAGGGGTAAAACACATGGTCAGTCAGCTATAAACCTGCAATACACTCTTCAGGGGCAGAATATGTGCGCAATCAGCAGCAGCATATAACTCTGGATCTGCATTGCACTGCCTCTTCTGATTAACTATTAGCTAGATTACAAGTTGTGCGGTACAGCTATACCGCTGAAAAATTGGCCTTTGTGTGTGGAATATTCATCTCACCCGTATTACAAGTACTATTTAAGTACTAATTAATACGTATAATATATATATACACAGGACAGTGGTGGTAAATACAATTTGCTGTACGGTAGAAAATTTGTAGTCAACATTTTATAGAAAAATACAACTAAACACAACGCCGCATGCAGTAATGTACAATACATATGTAATTATGCAGCACATTAGTCTCCATCTAGCAAGAACAGTAATTTTTTTTAGTGTGTCCTTTTTTTGATATATTTTAGCTGCATGGTCTTGTTTTACAAAGTGTATGTGGAAACAAAATTCATTTTATAGAACCTATTTACTATAGATGGTTGTTACATGTTTTGAGGCCAGATAAGACCATTTGTTCCTTCTGATGTCATTGTGCGGTGAGATAGTTTTACTCATTTACCAACAAAGCAGATGATTTATCAAAGTCCGTTCTTTGCAAAACTGAGACAAAAGACCTGCAGCACAGATGGAAAGTCACCTATGGAAACCAAAAAGGAATTTATCCTTTTGACTTGAATAAGTGTAACATTTTTCCTCATTATGTTGGATTTATTTTCATGAAAGTTTTGATTAATAACCACTATTATATTTTATGTCTTCATTTATCAAAGAATCCGGTAAAATAAACATGAGAGTAATGACTTACTGGCGCAGATGGGTTTTTCACAGTGATACTTGGAGTTGTTGCGCGCAGCGCTCCACTTACGCCGTGGTAATACTTAAAACAGATCTTCGTTTCAGCTGGAAAAAAAAATGAAGGCAATGAATAATTGACAAAGATTTTAGGAAACACATTATTTTTATTATATAAAAGAATATTGTGAATTACTTTTCTCTTGTTAAGTGTAGTCAGTCCACGGGTCATCCATTACTTATGGAATATATCTCTTCCTAACAGGAAGCTGCAAGAGGATCACCCAAGCAGAGCTGCTATATAGCTCCTCCCCTCACATGTCATATTCAGTCATTCTCTTGCAGCCTAACTAAAGATAGGTCGCTGTGAGAGGTCTGTGGTGTTTTTTAACTTAGTTTATTTCTTCAATCAAAAGTTTGTTATTTTAAATGGCACCGGAGTGTGCTGTTTGTTCTCAGGCAGCATTAGAAGAAGAATCTGCCTGCGTTTTCTATGATCTTAGCAGACGTAACTAAGATCCATTGGCTGTTCTCATCTGAGGAGTGAGGTAACTTCAGAAAAGGGGAATAGCATGCAGGGCCCCCCTGCAAACCAGGTATGTGCAGTAAATTATTTTTCTGAGGAATGGAATTGACTGAGAAAATACTGCTGATACCGATGTAATGTAAGTTCAGCCTTAAATGCAGTGATAGCGACTGGTATTAGGCTGATGAGTGTGTGTACACTGAATGTATTTTTCTAAGGAATGGAATTGACTCTGAAAATACTGTTAATACTGAAATAATGTATGAGCCTTAACTGCAGTAAAAGCGACTGGTAGCAGGCTTATTAATAACACTTCATAACTTTTAAAATGTATGTTAAAAACGTTTAATGGCATGTTAATCGTTTTTTGTGAGGTACTTGGTGATAAAACTTATTGGGGCATGATTTTTACCACATGGCCATCTTTGTTTTCTGCATAGAAACAGTTATCTGAACTTCCCCACTGTTGTAATATGAGTGGGAGGGGCCTATTTTAGCGCTTTTTTGCGCAGTAAAAATTCAGTCACAATCTGTCTACTTCATCCTCCATGATCCAGATCGTCTCTAGAGAGCTCAGGGGTCTTCAAAATTCATTTTGAGAGAGGTAATCAGTCACAGCAGACCTGTGACAGTGTGTTTTGACTGTGTTAAAAACGTTAATTATTAAATTGTTATCCGTTTTTGGGTATTAAGGGGTTAATCATCCATTTGCTGGTGGGTGCAATCCTTTGCTAACTTAATACATTTACTGTGAAAAATTGGTTGCTATAACTATTTTGGTTCATTGTTATTTCAACTGTGACAGCTTTTTGTGCTTCTTAAAGGCACAGTAGCGTTTTTTATATTGCTTGTAAATTTATTTAGAAAAGTATTTCCAAGCTTGCTAGTTTCATTGCTAGTCTGTTTAAACATGTCTGACTCAGATGAATCTCTTTGTTCACTATGTTTAAAGGCCAATGTGGAGCCCAATAGAAATTTGTGTACTAATTGCATTGATGTTACTTTAAATAAAAGACAATCTTTACATGTAAAGAAATTATCACCAGACAACGAGGGGGAAGTTATGCCGACTAACTCTCCTCACGTGTCAGTACCTTCGCCTCCCGCTCAGGAGGTGCGTGATTTTGTGGCGCCAAGTACATCAGGGAGGCCCTTACAAATCACTTTGCAAGACATGGCTACTGTTATGACAGAAGTATTATCTAAATTGCCAGAATTAAGAGGCAAGCGCGATAGCTCTGGGTTAAGGACAGAGCGCGCGGATGAGGTGAGAGCCATGTCAGATACTGCGTCACACTTTGCAGAACATGAAGACGGAGAGCTTCATTCTGTGGGTGACGGATCTGATCCAGGGACACTGGATTCAGAGATTTCTAATTTTAAATTTAAGCTTGAGCTTGAGGGACTATGGAGAACCTCCGCATATTGCTAGGGGAGGTATTAGCGGCTCTGAATGATTGTAACACGGTTGCAATTCCAGAAAAATTATGTAGGTTGGATAGATACTATGCGGTATTGGTGTGTACTGACGTGTTTCCTATACCTAAAAGGCTTACAGAGAGATTATTAGCAAGGAGTGGGATAGACCTGGTGTGCCTTTTTCCCCTCCTCCCATATTTAGGAAAATGTTTCCTATAGACGCCACCACACGAGACTTATGGCAGACGGTCCCTAAGGTGGAGGGAGCAGTTTCTACTTTAGCTAAGCGTACCACTATCCCGGTGGAGGATAGTTGTGCCTTTTCAGATCCAATGGATAAGAAATTAGAGGGTTACCTTAAGAAAATGTTTGTTCAACAAGGTTTTATCTTACAGCCCCTTGCATGCATTGCGCCTGTCACTGCTGCGGCGGCATTCTGGTTTGAGTCTCTGGAAGAGGCCATTCGCACAGCTCCATTGGATGAAATTATGAACAAGCTTAAAGCACTTAAGCTAGCTAACGCATTTGTTTCTGATGCCGTCGTACATTTAACCAAACTTACGGCTAAGAACTCCGGATTCGCCATCCAAGCACGCAGAGCGCTATGGCTTAAATCCTGGTCAGCTGACGTGACTTCTAAATCTAAATTGCTTAATATTCCTTTCAAAGGGCAGACCTTGTTCGGGCCCGGCTTGAAAGAAATTATAGCTGACATTACAGGAGGTAAGGGCCATGCTCTACCTCAGGACAGGGCCAAATCAAAGGCCAAACAGTCTAATTTTTGTGCCTTTCGTAACTTCAAGGCAGGAGCAGCATCAACTTCCTCCGCTCCAAAACAGGAAGGAGCTGTTGCTCGTTTCAGACAGGGCTGGAAAGTTAACCAGTCCTGGAACAAGGGCAAGCAGGCCAAGAAACCTGCTGCTGCCCCTAAGACAGCATGAAGAGAGGGCCCCCTATCCGGAAACGGATCTAGTGGGGGGCAGACTTTCTCTCTTCGCCCAGGCTTGGGCAAGAGATGTCCAGGATCCCTGGGCGTTGGAGATCATATCTCAGGGATATCTCCTGGACTTCAAAACTTCTCCTCCACGAGGGAGATTTCATCTTTCAAGGTTATCAGCAAACCAAATAAAGAAAGAGGCGTTTCTACGCTGTGTACAAGACCTTTTACTAATGGGGGTGATCCACCCAGTTCCGCGGACGGAACACGGGCAAGGATTCTATTCAAATCTATTTGTGGTTCCCAAGAAAGAGGGAACCTTCAGACCAATCTTGGACTTAAAAATCCTAAACAAATTCCTAAGAGTTCCATCATTCAAAATGGAAACTATTCGAACCATCCTTCCCATGATCCAAGAGGGTCAGTACATGACCACAGTGGACTTAAAGGATGCCTACTTTCACATACCGATTCACAAGGATCATTATCGGTACCTAAGATTTGCTTTCCTAGACAGGCATTACCAGTTTGTAGCTCTTCCCTTCGGATTAGCTACGGCTCCAAGAATCTTTACAAAAGTTCTGGGCTCACTTCTGGCGGTACTAAGACCGCGAGGCATAGCGGTGACTCCGTACCTAGACGACATTCTGATACAAGCGTCAAGTTTTCAAACTGCCAAGTCTCATACAGAGATAGTTCTGGCATTTCTGAGGTCGCATGGGTGGAAGGTGAACGTGGAAAAGAGTTCTCTATTACCACTCACAAGGGTTCCCTTTCTAGGGACTCTTATAGATTCTGTAGAGATGAAAATTTACCTGACGGAGGCCAGGTTATCAAAACTTCTAAATGCTTGCCGTGTCCTTCATTCCATTCCACACCCGTCAGTAGCTCAGTGCATGGAAGTAATCGGCTTAATGGTAGCGGCAATGGACATAGTACCATTTGCGCGCCTGCATCTCAGACCGCTGCAATTGTGCATGCTAAGTCAGTGGAATGGGGATTACTCAGATTTGTCCCCCCTGCTAAATCTGGATCAAGAGACCAGAGATTCTCTTCTATGGTGGCTTTCTCGGCCACATCTGTCCAAGGGGATGACCTTTCGCAGGCCAGATTGGACGATTGTAACAACAGACGCCAGCCTTCTAGGCTGGGGCGCAGTCTGGAACTCCCTGAAGGCTCAGGGACTATGGACTCAGGAGGAGAAACTCCTCCCAATAAATATTCTGGAATTAAGAGCAATATTCAATGCTCTCCTAGCTTGGCCTCAGTTAGCAACTCTGAGGTTCATCAGATTTCAGTCGGACAACATCACGACTGTGGCTTACATCAACCATCAAGGGGGAACCAGAAGTTCCCTAGCGATGTTGGAAGTCTCAAAGATAATTCGCTGGGCAGAGTCTCACTCTTGCCACCTGTCAGCGATTTACATTCCAGGCGTGGAGAACTGGGAGGCGGATTTTCTAAGTCGCCAGACTTTTCATCCGGGGGAGTGGGAACTTCATCCGGAGGTTTTCGCTCAACTGATTCATCGTTGGGGCAAACCAGATCTGGATCTCATGGCGTCTCGCCAGAACGCCAAGCTTCCTTGTTACGGATCCAGGTCCAGGGACCCGGGAGCGGTGCTGATAGATGCTCTGACAGCCCCTTGGGTCTTCAACATGGCTTATGTGTTTCCACCATTTCCGATGCTTCCTCGTTTGATTGCCAAGATCAAACAGGAGAGAGCTTCGGTGATTCTGATAGCGCCTGCGTGGCCACGCAGGACCTGGTATGCAGACCTAGTGGACATGTCGTCCTGTCCACCGTGGTCTCTGCCTCTGAGACAGGACCTTCTAATTCAGGGTCCTTTCAACCATCCAAATCTAATTTCTCTGAGGCTGACTGCATGGAGATTGAACGCTTGATTCTATCAAAGCGTGGCTTCTTGGAGTCGGTTATTGATACCTTAATACAGGCTAGGAAGCCTGTTACCAGAAGAATTTACCATAAGATATGGCGTAAATATTTATATTGGTGCGAATCCAAGAGTTACTCATGGAGTAAGGTTAGGATTCCTAGGATATTGTCTTTTCTACAAGAGGGTTTAGAAAAGGGCTTATCTGCTAGTTCGTTAAAGGGACAGATTTCTGCTCTGTCTATTCTTCTACACAAACGTCTGGCAGAAGTTCCAGACGTTCAGGCTTTTTGTCAGGCTTTAGCTAGGATTAAGCCTGTGTTTAAGACTGTTGCTCCGCCGTGGAGCTTAAACTTAGTTCTTAACGTTCTTCAAGGCGTTCCATTTGAACCCCTTCATTCCATTGATATCAAGCTGTTATCCTGGAAGGTTCTGTTTTTGATGGCTATTTCCTCGGCTCGAAGAGTCTCTGAGTTATCTGCCTTACATTGTGATTCTCCTTATCTGATTTTTCATTCAGACAAGGTAGTTCTGCGTACTAAACCTGAGTTCTTACCTAAGGTAGTTACTAACAGGAATATCAATCAAGAGATTGTTGTTCCATCACTGTGTCCTAACCCTTCTTCAAAGAAGGAACGACTTTTGCATAATCTGGACGTAGTCCATGCCCTGAAGTTCTATTTGCAGGCAACTAAAGATTTTCGTCAAACTTCTTCCCTGTTTGTCGTTTACTCTGGACAGAGAAGAGGTCAAAAGGCTTCGGCTACCTCTCTCTCTTTTTGGCTTCGTAGCATAATACGTTTAGCCTATGAGACTGCTGGACAGCAGCCTCCTGAAAGGATTACAGCTCATTCTACTAGAGCTGTGGCTTCCACCTGGGCCTTTAAAAATGAGGCCTCTGTTGAACAGATTTGCAAGGCTGCAACTTGGTCTTCACTTCACACTTTTTCAAAATTTTACAAATTTGACACTTTTGCTTCTTCGGAGGCTATTTTTGGGAGAAAGATGCTTCAGGCAGTGGTTCCTTCTGTTTAAGGTTCCTGCCTTGTCCCTCCCTTCATCCGTGTACTTTAGCTTTGGTATTGGTATTCCATAAGTAATGGATGACCCGTGGACTGACTACACTTAACAAGAGAAAACATAATTTATGCTTACCTGATAAATTTATTTCTCTTGTAGTGTAGTCAGTCCACGGCCCGCCCTGTCTTTAAGGCAGATCTAAATTTTAATTAAACTCCAGTCACCACTGCACCCTATGGCTTCTCCTTTCTCGTCTGGTTTTGGTCGAATGACTGAATATGACATGTGAGGGGAGGAGCTATATAGCAGCTCTGCTTGGGTGATCCTCTTGCAGCTTCCTGTTAGGAAGAGATATATTCCATAAGTAATGGATGACCCGTGGACTGACTACACTACAAGAGAAATAAATTTATCAGGTAAGCATAAATTATGTTTTTCTTTTAAGGTATTTTATTATGTTGCCCCTCTTATAAAGGAGAAGATGATGTGTCCAGCTAGCTATCAGCTGATCCCCAGCGCAGCAGTTATCACTTGACAGAACAACGTCAGCAGGGTACCCCTATATTACCCCTCACAATAAAAATTGAGACTCCTTATTTAAATGCAACAATCATCAACTTTTAAAGTTGTTTTTTTTTATCACTTTTAAGAGGCCTTTATTACACCCTAAGACAAGTTTGAAACATATAGGACTAAATTAAAACATATTAGCGTTGTGTGTTTACATTGCTCAAGCAAGTTATTTTTATCAACTGAGCTATATTCAAGGGGGGCTAACACCTGCATGTTGGCTAGTATGGGAACCAGGGCCGCCATCAGGGGGTGACAGGGGTGACTCCTGTCAGGGCCCTAATGGGCCAGGGGGGCCCCATGAAGCAAGAACTAAAAAAAAAAAAAAAAAAAAAAAAAAATTTTTTTTTTTTTTTACATTTTGGCAGCCACCAGTGGGTACTACAGCAGAGTGCTAATTGAGCATAGGAAATGTTATTACAAGGAGTAAAGTATTAGCATTTGAGAGGATTTCTGAGTGTGCACTAAACCACTATGCACAGTGTGAGAAAGACTTGGCACTTTGTTTGTACAGTGTGTGTCAGACGGCAGATCACTTTCATTTGCAGAGGAGGTAGGACTTACTTAGCAAATGTTTTTTATTTCTTTGTGCAATTTCGGATTGTAACTTCAGTGTGGTAGTAGTTGTATGGTGGGGCCAGGGGTCCATAAAAACACATTTTTTGACAATGCTGTAGAAATTCTATATTTAAACCATGCAGAAATGTTTCCTCCTCAATACACAAATGGTAGGTGCCCTTTTGGCAGATATGATATATATATTGATATATATATATATATATTGATATATATATATATATATATAGATATATATATAGATATATATTGATATATATATATATTGATATATATATATTGATATATATATTGATATATATATATATATATATATATATTGATATATATATATATATATATATATATATATATATTGATATATATATATTGATATATATATATATATATATATATATATATATATATATATTGATATATATATATTGATATATATATATATATATATAGAGATATATATATAGATAGATATATATAGATATATATATATATAGATATATATATATATAACATTCCAATTTACTGCCCCTTTATGCAAGGACTTTCCAGATGCAAGGAGGCATTTTATCTAAGATTTTTACATCTGCATAAGATGTTATACTCTCAGACTAAGATTGCTCAGTGTTTGAAATGAGACAGGTTAACTTAAAACTGTTCAGTTTACACTACAGCTGACTTAATTTTGAAATACATACCAACAAGCCTAAATCCTGCATTTAACCAGATCTAATAGTATGAGTACCACAGCTTATGGTTCCACCAAGACCATATAGAGTACAGCATTTTCAAAATCCATAAGTACAGCTGACAGATGGGAACATTTGTAGACTATATTTGAAGTGGTGCTCTTGGTTGGGGAAAATGGGGAAAAAACAAATAAACATATGTCAACCTTTTAAAAATACTTTTCTTCATCTAGCCATCTACCCAGATCATTAATGTACAATTTTGAATTCACAGAATTTTGTTTGCACATTTACATAGGATTCTTTAAAAAGTGATCTCTTAATTTCTACAAATTTTTTATCATGCATGTCACACACTGTTGATTTAGGGGATGCAAGGTGCATAAATGTTTCCTCCTGTGAGTGTTTCTGTGGGTGTCTGTGTTTATGTCTTTGTGCTTTGGTTTGTGTCTCTATGAGTGTGTATGTTTTTTTTTTCTGTGGGTCTCTCTGTGAGGGTGGGTGTGTATGTCTTTGTGCATTTTCTGTGGATGTCTGTGAGGGTGTTTGCATATGTCTTTGAGCTTTTTCTATGGGTGTCTTTGTGAGGGTGTGTGTATGCTTGTCTTTGTGTATTTTCTCTGGATGCCTCTGTGCGGGTCGGTGTCTATGTCTGTGTTTTATGTGGATGTCTCTGTGAGGGTGTGTGTTTTCTGTGGGTGTCTCTGTGAGTGTGTGTATGTCTTTGTGTGTTTTTTTGTGGATGTCTCAGTGAGGGTGTGTGTATGTATGTCTTTCTGTGTTTTACGTGGTTGTCTCTCTGTGTGTGTATGTCTTTGTGTGTTTTCTGTGGGTGTCTCTGTGTGTGTGTGTATGTCTTTGTGTGTTTTCTGAGGTTGTCTCTGTCGGTGTTTCCTTGGGTGTATGTGCAATTTTGAGTTTGTGTGTGTGTGTCCATTTTCTGTTCCTTTTTAGGACATTTTGACCTTACTACTGATTATTCACATCTTTCTACAGACTTTGAGACTAACGAGACCTTTCTGGAAGTCACCAATCCACCATTTTACCTTTAAATTGTTTAGGCAGTTCAGGACCCTTCCTTTCAGCCACTGCATGCTGTTGTCATCATTTAGTTGGCATCTTCCTTTACAAATAATCAGAACTCCATATTTTATTTTCTAAATCTCCATTTTTTACAAAACTGTAGTTTACCTCATTACTTGTCAGGTCAATGTAAACAAGTGCTGAGTGTCTGTGCCTGAGTGTGTTTCTTTGCGTGTCTGTTACAGTGTCTATATGTGAATCCTTATGTGTGAATGTGTGTGTGTGTTTCAGTGTATGAGTGTGTATGTTACTACCTTTACAACATTTACAAGTTTAAATAGACACTTAAGAATAAAGTGCATATACGTTTTAGTCACTTGGTCAAAAATTGCACATGTCAAAGGAGGGGGGGGGCCCTGATCAATGGTTGAGTCAGGGGCCCCAAAATTTCTAGTGGCGGCCCTGATGGGAACACTAAATACCTCACATAATAGAATTCCAAGTTGGTGCACAGTAAAATTCACGTTGGACATAACTTGAGCGCTAATCTGATGGTGCGTTAAGCCAACAGTGCACAAGAAGTGGAGTACTTCATATTGTTCTGTGCTATACCATTAATAATAATGGTTTAGAATGTGACATTTGCAGCAAACAACATTTTTTTCTTTTTCAATGTTTCGAATTGTCTGGTAAGGCATTCTATAGCTAGACAACAGAAATATCTTGTATTTACAAGGTGTTTACTGTCCCTTTAAAGAGAAAATAATATGGGCCAGATTACAAGTGACATGCTATTTAGCGCTTTCGCTCAAGCGTAGACTTTGCTGGAAGTAAGCTTTTTGCACGTGTCAGGTAGTACGCCTATTACAAGTTTAAAGTAAAAAGTTTGCTTACGAGCAAAACCTGACGCACGCTAATCAAAGTACTTAGAATTTTGCAACTGCAAACTTATTCTCCCCCGTAGACTTTAATGGACAGCACAAAAGAAAAAAGTCTAACATCTATAGCTAGCGTGCTAACCAGACAGGAGTTATGAATATTTCCCATTCCAATGTTCTTCACATACAGGAAAATGTTATTTTTATTGTAAATACATATATACATGTCTGTATATACTGTACCTATACCTGTATATCTATACCTATAGATATATAGGTATAGATATCTATTTTACATTAACATTATAAAATAAATAGATATATTTCATAATAAAGATTAAAAAAAATATCTAAGCAAATAACATAGGAATGTAAAATGTGCATAATGTCCTTCGTGTTTTAGGTCTAACGCTGCATAGCGTTATCACATATGAAGAATTAGTAATTAAAAAAGATTAATAATAATTATTTAAAATTATTATACATACTGTAATATATATATATATATATATATATATATATATATACACACATTATAGTCTATGGATTATATAGAATGTTTTACAGTTTCTATAATAATTTCTTAATATTTTATATTTAATATTTCAAGAACGCGCTTTAAGATTACTAATTCTTCATGTGCGTTAACCCGACTCCACATCATACCTAAAACACGAAGCATGTTACGCATATTTACATTCCTATAGGAATAAATATAAAGGTATAAGTATATACATACAGTATATATGAATAAATATTTACAATAAAAATACAATTTTCCTGTATGTTTAGAACATTGAAATGTAAAAAATATACAGTAAAACACATAAATACATATGTACATTCATACACATATTTAGACATGTACATGTATGTATATATACAGTACAGGTGGCCCTCGGTTTACAACGGTTCAATTTGCACCGTTTCAGAATAACAACCTTTTTAATCAAAGCAGTGCATTGATTAAAATAGCCAGTAGGCGGAGCTGTCCGCTTGTGTTGCAGCAAAGATATGCAAGCCAAGCAAGCTGAAATTAATCAGTTTAACCAGACCTGAGCTATCGAGCAGCTTGCAAAGGAACAAGATCTTCCAGTCTATAAATCAGTCCAGATTGGAATGCATAAAAAGAACTGTTTGCAGAAAAATGCAAGTAAAGTCTGTGTTGTGTGATTATTTTATTAGGTTTATAATGCTGTTTAGCAATTTTTTTTGTTCATTTAGCTTAAAATAATCACAACACAGAATATATAATTAAACTAAGTTAAATGAACAAAAACATTTGCTAAACAGCATTATAAACCTAATAAAATAATCAAACAACACAGAATATATAATTAAACTGTTAGGTTTATACTGCTGTTTAGCATTTAAAGTCTTAATTTCAAAGCTTTAAAAATAATGTATTAGGTGTTACTTATGCCAATTTTAAGAGGGGCCTGGAACCTAACTCCCTCACTTCCCATTGACTTACATTATAAACTGGGTTTCAATTTACAACGGTTTCGATTTACAACCATTCCTTCTGGAACCTAACCCCGGCGTAAACTGAGGGCTACCTGTATAGCCTTTTGCAGTCAAACACCTTGTCATATGCCATATACCTTTGAGCGCTAATAACTTTTAAAAAATATTTATGACAATTTTTTATTAGATAGTGTTTATATAAGTGTACCTGTAAATTTCAATGTATTTATGTTGTGTTTAGTGCAACTTTTTTTTACCCTTTATGCAAGGTTTTCAGTGTAAAATGCGATAGCGCTCTCACAATCGTGTTTGCTTTCAACTTATAATACAAGCACTATTTCCATTGCGCAAAAAAACTGATATTGCTCTCGCGTAATTTATTGCCTCCAACACTTATTGATTTATGGGAATAGGGGATGTCTGGTCTGCCATCCAATTGGTTGGTTACAGGTTACTAACAGATAAGACTACGCATTTATCACAAGTTAGGAGAACCCTTTCCCTGCTATTTCCTTTCAGGGTAGTTATAGAAGATTTTACTATAGGTGCCTTTGCTTTTTAAGGATGCATATTAAAATAATCCTATTATTTTAGGGAAAACAATTAGATGTACTTGTGAAATGCAAACTTTTAGAAGAAACTTTGTCGAACAAATGATGGATATGCGTAGGTGTAAATAGGTGGGGATTAGGAGACTGGTTAAAGGGATAGGAAAGTCAAAATTTAACTTGCATGAATCAGATAGAGCAGGTAATTTTAAGACATTTTTAAATTCACTTCTACTTTCAAATGTGCTTCATTCTCTTGGTATCCCTTGTTGAAAAAGAATATGCACATATCCTACATTAGTGGGAGCTAGCAGCTGATTGGTGCCTGCACACATTTTCTCTTGTGATTGGCTAACTAGATTTGTACAGCTAGCTGCCAGTAGTGCAATGCTGTTCCTTCAGCAAAGGATAATGCAATAATTCTAATATAAATAGCCTTTACTACTCATCTCATACAGACTAACAATTAGAAAAAGGGAAACTATCACAAATAAAAACACATTTGGGCGGTGAATATTGAAGAAAAATAAAATTACAGAAAAATAACAGAAAATAAAATTAGTTAAGAAAATGATGAAGTTCAAAATCCTTGGCGGACGGAACTTTCAAACATAATCAGGTGATATTGGAAACCCCACACCACGACTTGATGACATCATTTGTAACAACCAATAGGATCATTACTCACCCTATATCTTTCTTGGGAGAGGAGACGCACACCATCCACTACCTTGAAAAAGCTGTACGTCTATGGCGAAACGTACGTCGGTACTTTGGAATCTCTATTGCCACCACTCTTCTAAAAGCAATTTGGTTACCAGGACAGTTATCGAGGGTTTGACATTTATTGGATTGGGGTTAAGCTTAAGCCATCTGGCAGGCTATTTTACCGCAGATGCATTACAAAATTTGTTATACCACTCCCACTACAAACTAAAAGTGGAACAGATACCCGAGTAACTATTAATGTGAGAGTATTATGTGTGGCTTTTTAACATTTTATATGTATTTTAATAAAAATATATTTTACTGAAGCAGCGGTTTGCGTTTGGAGTTATACTGGAAGCCTTGCAGTATAAAACCGGGTGTGCGTCTGAACCTAGAGCCTGGTTGGCTCTTCAAAGTGTGAGTAGCCCCTTGGAGGGACCACTGGTGTGAATATTATCTTTGTTATCAAACATATTGCACTATATTGTATTTGTTTTTATTTTGGAGGTTTGGAAGAAAACCCTAATCCACTGAGAGGAAGGAGAAACCACACGGATCACACATATCTATTTTGTTATACACCAAGTGAAATTGTTTGTACTTTTTGTATCACTTTTACAAATAACACGTTTGTAAGTCTTATAGATGATGTGAGTTTATGAATGTCACTGACAACCTAAAAGGTAACCTAATTCTGGTAAAAGCTATGCTATGTAACAAATGCTCCTTTATTCGTTGTTTCTCACAAGTACAGTTGATGCATAAAACCATTTTTATGTCCCTTTAAATTCAGCATGAGCTCGGCTGGATAATGCTGACAAACTTAATGAAAATAGAATTCACCTTTATAAACTCTGGCCATCCCAGAATTAAATGGTTGAAAATTGTTAATATCAACTAGGTGTTGATATCAACATCTTCTCTGTCTGTCTCTTCATATATAAAGAAAGCTTTATTTTATTGACATTGGCCGTCTGTCATTATTTCTCTATATCTATCTGTCTGTCTCTTCATATACAAAGAATGCATTATTTTAGAGGGCGGAGCTAGCCAGCCAAGGAGATGGCCGCGGTGTGAGAGAGCTCCCGCACTCAAACTGGCTAAGAACCCCTTAAAATCTACCTCAGCAGCGATCAGGTACAACGCTACTCACCAGTAGCTCAGCCGACACTCAGGAAGGTGAAAAAACAAGAAAGTGGCAAACAACGGATGGGCTAAGGCTGCAGCACCGGAGGCCTGTTCGGCAATCACAGTACCACGAGGTCCCGCAGCTCACTATACCCATCGCGCTCAAAGACATGTAAAGCAGGACCGGAGCCAGTCAAAAAGGTGAGACAGATGGGACAAAGTGGCCACACAATCCCAGCGCATATGTTGAGACCAAGATAAGGTCACAGATCTCAGCCGCCATTATCGCTGCACACGCGGCTTCATAGTGACACTCACTAATCAAGCAGCAATATAATCATATGCACCTTTCTTTCTGGGGCCCCACACTAAATTCAGCCTGGCATGGCAATATACCTCTCAAACCCCCTCACCATACCATGAAAATCTATTTTCGACACGCAAGACAGAGCTAACACGCAGCTGAGGCCAAAAAATTTACTATAGTACAAACTTACTACGCACTAAAAATCTTACATCCCTGCTCACAACAGAGGCTAGTTATGTCTTCTAAAAAGCAATCAAAAAAGGGCAATGGCTCCAAACAGAAGTGCCATACAACACCATCTGTAAATAACTTCTTTAAAACACTAGAAGCTAAATCTGCAGCAATAAATGCCTTAGAAGAACAGGATTTTGCAGAGGCCTCTTCCTCCTCTGAATCTGATGCAGAAACTACAAGAGACAACATCACTGTTCCCAAAGTCTTATTTGAGTCATTGCCCTCAAAAAAAGACTTTACTAATCTAATCTCTCAAGTAAGGGATTGCATCAAGGAGGAGATCAGCGAATTAAAAAAAGAAATGACAGATATTGGTCACAGAGTGGAAATAGTAGAAAACACACAGGACACTCACTCCCTAGCTATTGCTGATCTACACAACATTATACATGGCCAAGCCACTGCAATTCATGATTTAGAAGAAAAGATTGATGATGCAGAAAACAGATCACGTAGACATAATATCAGAATAAGAGGGATCCCAGAATCCATTAATACACCAGACCTGGAGCAATACCTACAAGATCTATTTAATTTTCTAAAAAAATCTGAAGTACCTATTAAAATTGACATTGACAGAGCGCACCGGGCATTACGCCCTAGACCGGCTGACTTGCAGCCTCCTAGGGACGTCATTGTCCGCATCACAAATTTCCAAATAAAGGAAGAGATCATGAAGTTAGCCAGGGAACACCAACCCATCAAATTTGAAAACGCAGACCTCCAACTATTCGCAGATCTCTCGCAAAGGACACTTACTAAAAGAAGGGAACTTAAACCCCTAACCACACTACTACGGAAATTGAATATTCCATATCGTTGGGGCTTTCCCTTCCAGTTGTCTATCATGTGGAGAGGTAGGCGATTCCTCTGCACTTCCCCAAATGACATTCCGATTGTTTGCAAAGACCTGGATATCACAGCTCCAGAGATGGGGGAGAGTCAATCCACCCTGAAGCATCGAACTGCGGAGCTGGGAGGCACATCCCTTCCACAGAGAAAAGAATGGCAGAAGGTCCAGCAGAGGAGGACGAGAAGAAACACCACAAACAGCCAGGCTACAGTGTCCGAAAAGGGGTGGATGGGACTTTTTCCACATCTCAGCTCACTCATAGAGCTGCTCTCTATGGTAATCCCAACTGGGGGACTTATATCATCTGATGGTTTGTATTTGAAACCTAATACAAAAATGTCGAACAGCTAGTCAAAAAAAAAAAAAAAAAAAAAAAAAAGAAATAATACATATTGCTAATGATATTGTGAATCTAAGTTACTGAGTACGTTTAACTCTCTGATTGCTAAATTTTGTTCTTAGCCAGTTAGGAGATGTTTTTTTCTCTTGATGTATGTTCTAATGTTATTTCTCCCTTCATTTGAAGGGATTAGAAAATGTTGGTATTACTATGTTTTTCTTTTATTTTTATTTCTGTGTACTTTCAAGTTCTTGGACTTAAACTGTAAGTCAGGAAAATGCAGACACTCAGGTAGGAAAGTAGCTGTAGGAAACTTGTTCAATGTCATGCAAGAGTAGAAACGCACCTCAGGTGCTAAATGTTATCACGCAAAATGCTAAGGGTCTAAACTGCCCCAACAAACGTAGAATGGCACTGTTAGATTTACACAAAGAAGGGGGGCACATCCTACTACTTCAAGAAACCCATTTTAAATCCAACCATATCCCCAAATTTTTCTCATCATACTATCCCCAGCACTTCCATAGCACACATCCCTCAAAAAAAATTAATGGAGTGGGGATATTAATACATAAGTCTATACCATTCACTAAAACCCATATTGAACAGGATAAAGAGGGCAGATTTCTGTGTCTTTCGGGACTCCTTTTTGGTAAACCTATCACAATAGTAAACTTTTACGCCCCTAACAGGCACCAACACAGATTTATTCAACATATCACTAATAAAATACTGGACAATTCCAAAGGCTCTTTGGTTATGGCCGGAGATTTAAATGTCCCCCTCAATCCCACGTTAGACTGTACCAACCCGGATACAAGAGGAAAAACTCCACACCTAGAAAATATTTGGCAGAATTTCAAATCACTAGGGGTGCATGACACGTGGAGGTATTTAAACCCACAAAAAAAAGATTTCACTTTCTTTTCTAGTCCAAAAAAGTGTTATTCTAGGTTGGACTACATTTTTGTAGACCATATGGTTCTTTCTTATATAAAAGAAGCGAATATAATCCACACCACCTGGTCAGACCACTCTCTGGTCTTATGCAAAATTATATGGCCTTCAGCCCCCATTAGACCCTTCCAGTGGAGGCTAGATGAATGTTTGCTTAGGGGGAGAAAAAGGGTTAAAGATTTAGCAAAAATGATTAAATCATATTTCACAATCAATGTCACCCCAGATGTAAATACCACGACCATATGGGAAGCCCACAAAAGCACTATCAGGGGGGAGCTCATTAAACTTAAAGCTCAACTAGCCAAGCTAAAAAGGGAAGAACATATGACCTTAGCCAAGGCAATTTCGAGATTAGATTTCCTCCATAAAAAATCCCCAGACAACACACAAATATTAGATAATTTAAATGATAAAAGGAATCAACTTAATAGGATGCTTCAAATTGCTACTCAGCAACAACTATTGTCATTCAAACAGACATTTTATAGGGAGGGTAATAAATCTGGACGTTGGCTGGCCAGAGCACTAAAAAAAAAGACAAGAAATACGTATATACACTCGATTAAAAATCAAGCAGGCAAGCATGTAGAAGACACACACACCATAGCAGCTGAATTTAAGGCCTTCTATCACAAACTGTATAATTTGTTCCCACAGAGGAACGCTATGACACACTCCCAAAATTGCCACCAATATTTAGACCAAGTAATACTACCACAATTATCCCCCGAACATAAGGACACGCTAGATCAGCCCATCTCCACCAAGGAAGTACTGGAGGCTATTAAACATTTAAAACCCAATAAAGCACCAGGGCCAGATGGCTTCTCAGGCCTCTATTATAAAACCTTTGCTAAACAATTAGCTCCCCATCTGACAGTGCTATTTAACTCTATCTCGGATAATCTCCCCTTCCCCGACACTATGCTCCAAGCCCAAATCACAGTATTGGAAAAACCAGGGAAAACTCCGGACACTCCAGCTAACTTCCGTCCAATATCCCTGCTCAACACTGACCTGAAGTTATATGCTAAGATTCTAGCCTCTCGTATAAACACAATATTACCTTTATTGATACACCAAGACCAGACAGGCTTTGTTCCCAATAGGGAGGCAAAGGACAACACCCTCAAAGTTATTAACTTAATCGAATATGTCACAAAAACAGACTCTCCAGCTATTTTTCTTTCAACTGACGCCGAAAAGGCTTTTGACAGACTGGACTGGACTTACCTTGACGAGACACTTAGACGGTTTGGCTTCCCTACACCCTTCATAAGGAAAATCTTAGCTTTATATTCCAACCCAACGGCTCAGGTTAGGGTAAATGGGTCCCTCTCAGATACCTTTGAAATTAGAAATGGGTCGCGACAGGGCTGCCCCCTCTCCCCACTACTGTTCATACTATCCCTTGAACCACTCGCCATTAAAATCAGGGCTAATCCTCGCATACATGGAATAAAAGTAGGCACAAGAATACACAAACTAGCAATATTTGCGGACGACCTGTTATTAACCCTACTAGACCCCATAAACTCTATAACACATACCATGCGAGAACTATTCCAATTCGGTGAGGTCTCCAATTTTTCAGTTAATATGTCTAAATCAGAATTTCTACCAATAAATATTACAACACAATCCCTGGAAGCAATTAAAGCCAAATGTCCAATGAAAGCCCAAACACAATATTTGAGATATTTAGGTATCTATCTAACCCCTAACTTAAATAGTACACGTAAACTTAACTATGGGGAATTGATTAACGAATTTCACTCGCTGACCTCCTCCTGGCTGCTGAAGAACATCTCCTGGCTGGGGCGTATCCAGGCTGCCAAAATGGTCCTCTTACCCAAAGCTCTTTATTTGTTACAAACCGTACCTATCTCAAACATTTCAAAAGAAATAGACATTTTACAAAAGATCATGAACGATTACATTTGGCACCGTAGGCCTCCACGAATTAATAGAGGCACAATGTATGCAATCCCAGCCAGGGGTGGTCTTGGAGTGCCACATATTGGCTCTTACAAGTTGGCAATTTCCCTGCAGAGGATAGTAGAGTGGTACAACTTCCAGGGTGACAATTCCAAAGGCTGGACCCAGATAGAAAGCTATATGGCAGGTGTAGAGAACATAGGGAGTTACTGCTGGGATATTCCAGCTTTTAAACAAGAGGCCCTTTCGGCACTTTCAATATCAAACGAAACTTGGAGGGACTGGCTACATATTCTAAAATCATACAAAAAAATAACTACTAGATACTCCCCACTCACAAAACTTCTACTTAATCAGGAATTCCCCCCGGGCCTCACACTTACACAATCCCTAAACCCAGCGTATACTTCCCAGATTCCAATCTTTATCCTTCTAGAAAGGGGTAAGTTAAAAACCAAACAGCAAATAGAAAATCTTGAACTCCCATTTTTTTCCTCCTGGTTTAGATACCACCAAGTTAGACATTTCATCTACTCACACAGGTGTAAATCAGACCTTCTTAGACCCCTCACTCAGTTTGAACAAGCATGCGTGCACAACAGGAAATCCCAAAAGTCAATCTCCACCCTATATAAAATGGTCTTGGAAAATAAATTTCCTAATCTTCCAACATACACGAAGAGCTGGGAAAGGGAATTGAACATAAACATAACATCAGAGGAATGGTATAAATGGTTTAGAAATTTAACGAAATCAGCGCACTCCTCTGGTACAAAAGAAACGAATATCAAAGTAATGATGAGGTGGTATTTGACCCCTGCTAAACTCAAATTTATATATACAAGATGCTCAAACTTGTGCTGGAGATGTGGAAACCACATAGGAAACATGAAACACATATGGTGGGACTGCACCCCGATCAATGTGTTTTGGGGGAAAATATATACAGAAATAAATTCAGTCCTGCACACTCAATTGATACATAGCCCAGAAGTGACCCTGCTACTAAAACCGCCCCAAATTTCTTGCAAAATAAGGAGGCAATTATTTCATATAATGGTAAATGTGGCTAAACAAATGATACCCAGATATTGGAAGACAACCAAAACCCCATGCACTAATGATTGGAGGAAACTGGTAGATCAGAATATCATACTTGAAAGATTTTATTACCTTCAAGCTGGAAATCTGGATCTATATGAGGATATGTTATTTTTATGGGAGTCATACAAACACAGTAACAAAGAATAGGCAACAAAACCCTTAGTGTCTCCTAATATTGAATGATCAATATTAGGATATTACATACAATCTAGTAATGGCAACATAGATTATTTCCCCTGAAGTCTCAAGAAATGAAGGCTCATGTTAATACTAAGTACACATGTTTTGTCTTGATTTGATTTATTTTTCTTTTTTTTTTTTGTTTTTTTTGTTTTCCTGTTGTTGTTACACTACTGAATACCATGCTTATTTCATTTATAGGTTAGTTCTTACACATATACTGCAGATAGATCTATTTGCTAGACCAATTTCAGTATGTATTTGTATATTCTTGATAAAGTGGTCCAGGCTGTAAGGCTATAGTTGTGGCTTATAAATAGAAACCTAGACAATTACTACTATGTAATTTTCTGTCACCGACAGAGGACATTTATCCAAAAGACTTTCACTTCTGCATTCTAAGCTTACCCTCGGTGCCGGAATATGCAAGAAATAAGTACTAGCCACTGGACAATATGGTGCATTTATACTTCTCAAGACCTGTTGTTTAGCAATGTGCTTTTAGGGATTCTGTACTGTTTGTTTCACTCTTTTGCCTGAATACATGTGTATGTGTAACAAATGTTTTGTAATAAATAAAAATAATATATATAAAAAAAAAAAAAAAAAAAAAGAATGCATTATTTTATTCACATTGGCTGTCTGTCAGTATTTCTATATGTATCTCTATCTATCTATCTATCTATCATATCTATCTATCTATCTGTCTGTATTTATCTATCTGTCTGCATTTTCATATATAAAGAAAGATTTATTTTATTCATGTTGGCTGTCTGTCTGTATTTCTCTATCTATCTATCTATCTATCTATTTATCTATCTATCTATCTATCTATCTATATTTCTGTCTGTCTGTCTGTCTGTCTGTTTGTCTGTCTGTCTCTTCATATACAATGAATTCTTTATTTTAATTGCATTGGCTTACTAAGTAGTTTCCCTTCATCATAAGCAATGAACAGTAGAAAGTATAGCATGCAATAGATGGATTTGGCTGACTTTGCCAAGGTCATGAAGTACAAATCAACATGAAACTCAATCTTTTGCCTGATCGCCTCCTTGACCAATTCTCTACAGAAGCTGCACATATCCTGCTCAGTTACAGTTGTTCTCACGTTTGTGGTGTGGGACAATATACAGTAATTGATCTAGATGAACCTGCTGAGCTCACAAATGGGTTGTTTACAATGAATCTCTCTGGTCTCTACAATTTACTCAAAACATGGGGCCATTTCTCAGCACCAGATCACTTATGGCACCAGTGTTAAGAGCTTAATAGGTCAAGTAGTATTATTTCAGCAAACGATCCCTTACTACAGAAATGCTATTTAAAATATATTTTTCAACATGTCTATGATGAGATCTTCTTGTTTAATAAAAAAAAGTTTCAATATATAACACTTGTTTTTATTATGATACAAAAGTTATTTTATGGGATTTAGTTTGGAAATCAGTCAAAATAATATGTCTGTACAGAACTGATTCTTAAAGTATGAAAGGTTGTTTTTTTTATGGTCTTCATTTAAAATAAGCAAGTTCTCTTGGTATCCTTTCTGAAAAGGATACCTAGGTAGGCATGGGAGGTAGCTACTGATTGGTGGATGCACATATATGTCTATTGTCATTGGCTTACCGATATGTTTCAAGTAGCTCCCAGGAGTGCATTGCTGCTCCTCCAATTTATTTCTATGATCAAATTTGCTTAAATATTTTGGTAACCTTTGTGGAAGGAGCAGCAATGTATTACTGGTAGCTAGGTGAACTCATCTTGTTAGCCAATGACAAAAGACATATTTTCAGCCACCAATCAGCAGCTGGCTCCAAATAGTGCATTTTTTTGCTCCTGGGCCTACCTAGGTATGCTTTTTAACAAAGATAGCAAGAGAACAAAGTTAATTAGATAATAAAAATACAGTGGAAAGTTGTTTAAAGTTGCATGCTCTATCTGAATCATCAAAGTTTAATTTTGACTTTACTGTCCTTTAACTGTTGCTTATTCATATACAGGGGAAAAAAATGAGTAAACAGTCCCTTTAACACTACAGAGAAACAGCTTATAAAGATGGAGTGACATCATCAACTAATAAACAAGCCTATTTTACTGCAATTAACATATATATGATTAATATAATTATTATGTATCAATATATATGTGTGTGCATTTGTATTACCTTTAAATGAAATTACTTATTAACACATTATGGCCTAGATAACAAGTGGAGCACAAAAATGTTCATCACGAGAGCGCAATCCACAGCGCTTCCGTACTTAAAAAAAAGTTGTGAGTAGCACACAAGCAAAAGCCCAGGGTGTGCTAACATCAGGAGGCTAGATAGGCTAGAGGCTCTGAGGCGGCGGACAGAAATCAACCCGATCAAATACGATCGGGTTGATTGACACTCCCTGCTAGCAGCTGATAGGCTGCAAATCTGCAAGGAGCGCTATTGCACCAGCAGTTCACTAGAACTGCTGCTGTAATGATAAATGCCGACAGCATTATCGATGTGCGGCAGACATGATTCGCTATAGCGGATCATGTCTGTCTGCACCATGATAAATCTACCCCATGGCCTCAAGAAATGCAGACAATATTTAAAATGAGGCCTAACTAGTGATCTATAAAGTGGCATACAAACCTATTTCTGCTGCAAATACCTCTACCTAAACAACCACACATTCTACTGGCCTTACTTGGTACAATACTACATTGTTTCCCAAATTTCAAATAATCTGAAAGAATAATTTTTAAGTCACGTTCCTCTTTTTTTAACAGCCAGTAAATATAACTGAGTCTGTAATTAACTTTTGGATTTTTCTATCCTAATTGCATAATTTTGCACTTCTTGATGTTAAACTTTAGCTTCTAGTCAACTGACCAATCCACCATTTTTAAAAATATTTTTATATGACTTCTCATTTTGTCCCCCACCCCCCCTCCGGGACATAAACTCTATTACAATTTTTCAAATTCTCTGCAAACAGGCATACTTTCCCCTATAGCCCTTTGCTGTGAACGCTGATAAATACATTAAACAAAGCAGGCTCCAGATCTGACCCCTGTGGAATGCACTCCATTTATAAAGACACTCTGTTGTCTATCCTAGAAGAAGAGTATAGAAGAAGGAAATACAGTTTATGAATTAGTTTGTTCTATGGGACAGTGTCAAATGCGTTGCAGAAATCTAGAAATGCTACATCTACTGCTCCACCCTGGTCTAACAACATAGTTACATATAATCAAAGAAGTTAATCCGAGTAGCTTCATATGATCTTTCTCAAGTAAAACCATGCTGTTTTTTGGTTTTCTAAAATGTTTGTCTTTATGTCAATCATAATTCTTTCTTTTAAGAGAGTTTCTATTAATTCTCCTACTACAGAAGTTACATTGACTGGCCTGTAGTTACCACAGTGGTCCCTACAGAGACTACATTCACTACTTTCAACTCATCTAGAACAACTTCTGTCAATATTGTTTTATTAAACAGATCAGTTAATGGGACATCTTGCACATCTCCCCCCCCCCCCCACCCCCCCACACTTTAATCCCTTGGATGAATATTATCAGGACCCACTGGCTTTTTTTATTTTATGTTTACAAACACATCACAAATTGGACACACATCTGTGCTCTGATTCATCCACGGTGATGTGTAAAAGTCAAAGGCTTTGTGTGAATGATATCTCTAAGGACAAGGGTAGGTTTACTATAATATATAAAAATGTAGAAAACTGGACCAGAAGATTACAAATATCTTCAATTTGAAGAGAGAGTGGAAAAAGCAGCCGATCACAGCACAGTAGCTTTGAAGTATTTTAGCATTAAAGGTCAGTAGCACAGTGGGGAAAAGATCAGATTTTCTTTTAAGAAGCTAAGATTAAATGTACTAGATTAAATGTACTTTAATAAACATCACTTGGCTGATTAAACAATCAGCTTCTGTTGCATCTTGACAAGAAATACTTCATGACCATAAACCCAATCCATAATAACTTGTATCCTTTAACCACTATTCACTAACAGAACCGGTTTATCTGACTTAAAGGGACAGTCAACTCAAAAAATTTATTATTTAAAAAGATAGATAATCCCTTAATAACCCATTCCCCAGTTTTGCACAACCAACACAGTTATATTAATATACGTTTTACCTCTGTGATTACCTTATATCTAAGCATCTTCTGACAGCCCCCTGATCACATGACTTTTTAATTTATTATCTATTGACTTGTATTTAGAACTGTGTTTGTGCTTACTCTTAAATAACTCCTCGAGCGTGAGCACAGTTATCTATATGGCTCACATGAACTAGCAGTCTCCTGTTGTGAAAAGCAAATAAAAAAGCAATGTGATAAGAGACTGTCTTTAGAGACTTAGAAACAGGCAGAAATTTAGAGGTTTAAAGGCTATAAAGTATATTAATATAACAATGTTGGTTGTGCAAAGCTGGGGAATGGGTAGTAAAATGCGTTATCTATCTTTTTAAACAATAAAAATTTTGATGTTGACTGTCCCTTTAATTTTAAGGAATAACACACTTTGTAGCAAAAGCACATGTGGTATATTATGGGATCTAGTAGGCCATAGCCCTGTACACATCAGTTTGATTGAGTAATAATAATATTCATCTGTACAACTGCGTGTCATAAAATACCCTGTATTGCGGGAAAATATTCCACACCACCTACAAGACACCCACACATAAAAAAGAGGATATTATTTAACACATAGACACACAGATACAATTACACCTGAATTCTCAGCTGTGAAAAAATCATTTTATCTGTCATCAAATCAGTTATTATAAATAGTAAACAATAATTGTTATTCTTTCACTAAAACAATAAATATTACGCAATTAATTCTATGGTCTTCAATCATGTGACACAGTGTACTTTTCTAGGTAAAATTCAGAAAGAGTGCTCTCATTGACAATATATGTTTTCTAAATTAGAATCTCCCAACAATTTAAACATTTGTTTACATTTAGCCACCAATCAGCAAGCGCTACCCAGGTGCTGAACCTAAAATGGGCCGGCTCCTAAGCTTTCATTTCTGATTTTCAAATAAAGATACCAAGAGAATGATGCTCTAGCTGAATACTGAAAGAAAAAAAATGTGTTTAGTATTCCTTTAACTTTCACCAACTCTCGGCATGTTATTTCTTTTTAGAAGCAAGATTTTATGTACGGGGTACTAATATTCCAAAGTAGAAAGTATTTTACAAAAGTGCTTTTTTCAACATTGTAAAACGTGTTTTTAATTTAGGAATTGATGGCTTTTTGTAACTGCTATAAGCAGGGTGGATTTAATTTAAATCAAATCGATTTTAATCACAATCCAAATCCCTAGTCAGTAAGTCTCAGTTTAAATTATGGTTTCTACAAAAAGGTTTCATTTTAAGACTAATTACTATTCAGATTATTTTTCCAGTTATATCAGAAAATGACTGATTAAGTTATATTAAATTATTTATTTAAAAGAAATATTATTATAGGTTTAACTTTCATTTTACTGCTTGCTCCTCACACCTAAGTCCCTATGCAGATCTATTCCAATCCAATCTTTTTTTATTGAGCTTCTTGAAACTTAGTTAGGGGTCAAAATTAAGATATAACATGCAATTTTAAATAACTTTCCAATTTACTTCTTTTACCTAATTTGCTACAGTATCTTGTTATTCTTTGTTAAAAAGTATACCGTAGTAAACTCACTACTGGGAGCTAGCTGCTAATTAGTAGCTGCACATATCTTCCTCTAGTCACTGGCTTACCCAATGTTCTTAGCTAGCTCCCAGTAGTGCCTTGCTGTCCTCCAACAAAGGATACCAAGAGAATGAAGAAATTTGAAATTAGGAGTAAACTGGAAAGTTGTTTAAAGTTGTATATTCTATCTGAATCCTAAAAGAAAGAAATTAGTGTATGCCCTTTTATTTCTCAAATTTGTATGCTTATTTTAGAACATGATTGCTGTAAGGAGGGGGCATGTTATTTCTGCAGACACAAATATACAGTTTTGAGAACTACAAAACCAATATTTGATAATATTTCCTAGATAGAAATGTCCAAAATAAACTGATAGAAACCTGTGGGAGAGCATAACATTGTGAATGGATTATTTTTAATTAATTTACACAAAAAAATAATAAGTTACAGCCATGAAAATACAGCCACAATGCTACGTAATTAAAAACTAATCCTTTTTTCAGGATGAATAATATTTGGATTATAGTGTATCTTAAATAGAAAGCTGTCTAAGATTTTTTATCCAAAAAGCATTTTATTTTTTTAAAAAAAACCCATATTTAAATAAAATAAAATAAAAATCTGATTTAAATAAAATAAAAAAATAAAAATCTGATTTTTTTAATATTTTTGTAAAAAACAATAGATTTTTATCCACCCTGGCTATAAATACACACTGTACTGTATGTGCTTAGTTAATATTGTGGCCTCGCTGTATCAAATGTGTTCTATATGAATAACAAGTTTACTTTGATACATTTCTGTTACAATCACACTATACTAAACATGTTTTTGAAACAGAACAGTTGGTATAGTGCAATCGCAATATTTGAAATGTATCAAAGTAAGTTTACACAGTACTTAATAGATTTACTTCTAACACTGCGCTCACACTATAACAAACGTGTTATTAACCCCTTAAGGACTGGGCTTTTCAGACTAAAACTTGCCCAAAAGATCAAAGAATTTTAGCATTTTGCCATCACTCCATTTAAACAGAAATAGAGCCTTGTTTTTTTAATTTTATTTACCTATCAAAACTATATATATTGTTTTTAGTAGACAACCCAAGGTATTGATCTAGGACCATTTTGGTATATTTCATGCCACAGTTTTAATGCAAAATGCGATAATATAAAAAAAAATTGTTAACTTTTTCAAAACATTTGGGGTTCTCACTGAAATGATTTACATACCGCTTTTGCAGTCATAACACAAATGATTGTAAAAGCCTCTCTGGGATCCCCTTTGTTCAGAAATAGCAGACATACATGGCTTTGTCATTGTTTTTTGGTAATTAGAAAGCCACTAATTGCAGCTGTGCACAACCACCTTTCTGAAATTCCTGGCAGTTAAGGGGATAATCAGGTTGCTTGTAGATATTACCCTCCCACCTGATCTCTCCCATTCCCTGATCTCTCCTTAACAGCTCTCTTCCCTCCCTCACACCCCCCCCCCACAGGTAAGCACCACCTTAGGTACTGGCAGGCAGTCTGCCAATGTTAAGTTTTAGTAATTTCAAAAATATTTTTTTTAATTATTATTTCCTGCAGTGTATTACCCCCCTTACCTTCCCATCTCCCTGATCCCTCCTAAAAAGCTCTCTAACCTTCCCCCCTCTTACTAGTGTCTGCCAACTTAGGTACTAGCAACTGTCTGCCAGTGCCGTTTTCTATACATTTATGTTTGTAGTTACTTAAAAAAAAAATCTTTTTCTGTAGTCTAGCTGCCCCCCAAATTCACCCCACCTCCCCCCTCCAAGTGATTTTTTTCTAGGGCCCCACTCTCCCTTTTAACTCCCACTCTCCCTTTCCTCTCCCTCCCCCTCCCTCCCGTACTCAGTGTGGAAATTTTTCTGCAATGTAGGTACCCCCTACTCCCACCTCCCTCCTGACCCTCACACACCACCAACTATTGGCACCACCACTACCCGATGCAGAGAGGGACACAGAGTGTCTCTCTACATCGGTCTCTCTGCACTTATATGTCTGCACTGTCCCAGTACACTAAATCTTGTCCCTATAAAGAAGAGAGGAACCATTTTACACATAGGCCCACATTTAAGAAAGACCGGGCAAACAAGAGCTTAGATATTCCGCTGCCCTCATTTACCATTGCACATTATCGCAAGTGTGCAAACCCGCCCCCTGCTCATGCTCAGCCAATCCTGAGTGAGCAGGAGTTGTCAATCTCCCCAGTCGGAACTGTCTAGGGGGGATTGATATACGCCACAAAACAGTTGGCATAATGTGTTAAGAAGCAGCTGTCTGATGACTGGTGACAGGCTCACTCACGATTCCTATTGTTTCTTAAGGAAGACACATCGCCACTCATCTGGACAGAGAGGGTCAGCCCACTTCTATATTGCATTTTGCCCTGCAGACAGATTACGAGACTGGTTATACTGAAATAGGCATTTCTTGCAAATCTGACAATGCTTACAACATTGGGCCCATAGTAAAAAAAAGATTTCCTTTGAAAATAAAATGTTATAACAAAAAAAAAAAAAAAGAGCTTTACATTTTATGTCCTTTTTAGAGCTGATATTGAAAACAACATACTTAATTTGGGAACTTTTCTCCCTCAGCCTTAAAAGGACATTAAACACTAAATAAATGCTAGATAGAATGATGCATTCAAAGAAAAGATTAGTCCATGACTAACACGTAGATGTATTTTTTAAAGTTTCATTAGTTGTTTAAAAAGTGACAAAATAAGTGTAAAGTTTTAGTGTCTATAAAACACTGGGAGCTGCCATGTTGTAACTTGTGTTACCTTCTCTGCTGTGGCCAATTAGGGACCGTTATAAATAGGTCACTAGACTGTGCAGCCAATGGTTGTGCTGGATTTAACAGTGTTCTGCACTTCCATTTCTAACAGCAACTGAAAAGCTCACAATTTCAGAATGGAATTACAGGCAAAGAGGACAAAATAAATAATGAAAGTATATTGCAGAGTTGTTTTATATATACAATTCATAATTTTATCAGATAAATGAAGAACAGCACCCACCAGATGGTACTGAGCTCGGAGAGGGTTAACCAAACTCAGACAAATCACAATGTAGAGAAGTTCTCCAGCTAGTAGTGCAAATCGACCTTTATTAGTGCATACAGGGTTCCAACAGTTGCTGTTGCTGTCCAAAGTTGCTGTTACTGTTGGAACCCTGTATGCACTAATAAAGGTCGATTTGCACTACTAGCTGGAGAACTTTTCTACATTGTGATTCATCATTTTATATTACCATCTCAAAGTGTTTAATGTCCCTTTAATTCTGTAAGATACCCTGAGCTGAAGGCTATGGCAACTCATGTCTTCCCCATACCATGTCTAAGAATGACTCTACTGAGATGTTAAAATTAATTATTCAATTCATCCTTTGTTAATAGTATTTTGTATTCAAAATGATGGTATTGCTAATAAGCAGTAGTATTTATATTGATCTTTATTTACTATTTAGTGCATCACAGCAGAGCTTCCTTTAGTGAAATATACCCTAAGTTTCATGGTTTAAAAACCTGAGCTACAAAAATACATTTGAGATACTATACATTAATGTGTTATATAAGTAGCTGGAGCATTAAAGAGACAAACACAAATCTAGTCATCATGATAAGTAACTGTTTCCCCTGTAATGAAGTGCATATTATGACAAAACAACATCAGAGTAATACAGTTACTGTGACTTTTTTACATAATGTATTAGCTCTCCAAATGTTTTGTCAATAACTAACATTATCATTAAATCCATTTTATAAATACCTGGCTGTTATGTGTGTTCTAAGCCCAGAAGCATATGTGTGAATAATTCTTTATGCAGATTACTGAAAGTGGAGTTAGACATACATCTTAAATAATCCATTATTAAGAAATATCCTATTATTAAATATTAAAGATTATATTATTAAAAGGCACTTATGAATTCTTATCCTTACATCTCATGATGTCTTTACTACCCAGTCTCTTGTATGGTCAAAATCCAAGAAAGAATCAGAACTGGAAGCAGGCTAGATAACAACAACAATGTCCAAACAAAGTCTGTAGGCTAAACCAGAATATTTATAGAATGCAGATTGCTCACAAAGCTGGACTGGGAATATGAGAATCCCTAATCAATTCCCAGCAGAGACATGATACTACCTTTGATTGATACAGCAATGTGCTATCATCTACAGGCAAGTGTTACACCCTCACCAGTAGGCTTGAATGTAGACCTTCTAAATACAAACATCTAAAATCTCAACAATATTATCTTGAGACAATTTAAAGTGAAGGTCAATTTGGATGAATTAGTGTCCAGTTTTTAATAAACCTATTAAAAACAAGGGCAATTTAAGTCATAAAAATTGACATTTCACTCCTTTTCTTCAAAAACTTACCTTTTAATTCTGAAAGCCGCTGCAGCTATTCCCCGGGCCGTCGGAAGCCTCTTCTTAAGTCAGAAATGACGAATCTGGCTTCCTCCAATCATGGCTTTCCCCCAGAGGGGATCATGGCCTGATGCAACCCCGTGATTGGAGGAAGCCGGATTAGTCATTTTGGACCCGCGAAGTGGGCTTGCGACGGGCGGAGGAAGCGCTGCAGAGGCTGTCAGGATTAAAAGGTAAGTTTTTGAATAAAAGGAGTGAAATGTCAATTTTGATGAATGAAAGTGCCCTTGTTTTTAATAGGATTATTAAAAATTGGGCACTAATTCATCCAAATTGACCTTAATTTTAAGTCCATTCAGTTCTATGTATTGCATAAAATGTAGCAAATGTTGGATGCTGAAACCTTAAAATAAATCCCTTCAATTATGTCAAACAGCTTAAAGGGACAGTCTAGGCAACAATAAACTTTCATTATTCACATAGAGCATGTAATTTTAAACAATTTTCCAATTTACTTTTATCACCAATTTTGCTTTTCTCTTGGTATTCTTAGTTGAAATCTTAACCTAGGAGGTTCATATGCTAATTTCTTAGACCTTGAAGCCCACCTCTTTCAGATTGCATTTTAACAGTTTTTCACCACTAGAGGGTGTTAGTTCACATATTTCATATAGATAACACTGTGCTCGTGCACGTGAATATATCTGGGAGCAGGCACTGATTGGCTAGACTGCAAGTCTGTCAAAAGAACTGAAAAAAAGGGGCAGTTTGCAGAGGCTTAGATACAAGATAATCACAGAGGTTAAAAGTATATTATTATAACTGTGTTGGTTATGCAAAACTGGGAAATGGGTAATAAAGGGATTATCTATCTTTTACAACAATAACAATTCTGGTGTAGACTGTCCCTTTAAGGTAATATATTCTCAAAGGCTTGAAAACCATTTTTTGTAGGATTGAACGTCCATTTTTTTAACTTTTGTTTTTTCAAAATTTTTTAATACATTTCTGATTACAAACTTGAAATGATGACACATTAAAAATAGCTCCTTTACATTTAAATCCAAAAATGTTTTCAATGAGTTTACTAGCACCTGAGTGATCACCTTATTGTTTATCTGGAACTCTGAAACGAGCAATTTAGTTAAAGCTGTTATATTTTGTATATTCATACATGTTCCTAATAATATGAATTTAAGTAGATTATAGTGTCCTGGTCTCACATTGGGCTCCAAAGACCACTAATGTGGTTTAAAGGGTTTGTTTTGAACTTTCAAGTCTAACTATTTTTTTTATTATTAATGTTGTTTCACTATTTCCTGGTGGTTATTATATGATGTTTGCCAATAAGTAACTATTTTTTTCCTGAGTACTGGAATTTTGTTTATTAAAGGGATACTAAACCCATTTTTTTTCATGATTCAGATAGAGCATGCAACGCTCTAATTTACTTACATTATCAATTTTTCTTCGTTCTCATACTATCTTTATTTAAAAAGCAGGAATAAAAAGCTTAGCAGTCAGCCCATTTTAGTTTCAGCACCCTGGATAGCGCTTGCTTATTGGTGGATACATTTAGCAAACCAATAAGCAAGCATAACCCAGGTTCTGAACCAAAAATGGGCCGGTTTCTAAGCTTTATATTTCTGCTTTTTAAATAAAGATAGCAAGAGAATGAAGAAAATTGATAACAGAAGTAAATTAGAAAGTTGCGTAAAACTGCATGCTCTATCTGAATCATTAAATAAAAATGGGGATTAGTATCCCTTTAAGCTTGGCTATAAATTCCCCAATAGTGATAATCTTCTATATTTTGTTTAAATTTAAAAATATTAAATAAACATTACAATATTTTTTTTCTTTTAACACACACATACACATATATATGGGGGTGGGGGGTGTTATCCACAAAAATTTGCTATTAGGGTGAGGGGTGCAGCAACTCTTAATTTCTATGAATTTAGAAAATAACTGTGCATTAGAGGTCAGAAGTTATATAAATATAATGCAGTAATTGGGAAGTCTATCAGTCTTGTAGAACCTCTATGACAAATAACTTTCCTTTTTATTTTTCCCTTACTTATTCCAGTGGCTTTCCCCAGACTTATAACAAAATTATGTGTGCAATAAAAAAACGAAATGTGTTTGAGCGCAAAATTGAACTAGACTCAATACTGTGAATGCTTTTACACAGCATGTATTTTATTTTTCTCTACACGTCTGATTATTTGGAATGCCCTCAACTCTCAGAAAAACAGATGCAATTATAGGTTAGATAAAGAATTTAAAAATTGAAAGGAGAAAGGGAATCTGACTTGAATATATTTTTTGCCAAAGTTGTTAAAGGAACCTGAAACCCAAAATGTTTATTTCAAAATTGACATACAATAAAAATAAAAAAATAAAATAGAAGTCACATCTATTATCAAATTTACTTTGATAGGTAGATATGCTCAGGTGTGTACAAATGTCTGGAGAACTTTACGGCAGCAGTTTAGCAAAAAAGATATAGGTACTTTTCTATTATTTGGTCACCAGTCACCAGGAAGCACAATTAAATATCTCCGATGAAGCGCATGTGCGCATGTGCAAAACGCATCAGAAAGCAGGAGTCCTACCTTACTGTTGGATGTCTCCCAGCTGAATACATTTCGGACTGCACTGGCTTTTTGGATCTGGTTTTTTTCCCTTTTCTTTGTTGTTTTGCACAATTATATAGTGTAATTCTAATCATAATATAATATATAAGAATTGTGCACCCCTTGGTGGCTAGCATCCAGATAATGGAAAAGTATCCAGTTGTACATTGTGGAAGCACAGTTGTCATCTATGCTCAAAAACATTATTGCAAAACTACTGACATATAGTTCTCCCAACATACACACATAACCTACCTAAGTGTTCTCTTCAACAAAGGATACAGAATGAACAAAGTAAATCTGATAATAGAAGTATATTTAAATGTCTTTAAGATAAAAGTGTAAGCTCTTTCTGAATCAGGAAAGAAAACAATTAGGATTTATGCCACTTTAAACAAGCACTTTGATAGCCTGTTACTGATAAACGTACTTGAACCTTAAAGAAATGTCACTAGGGACATGGCTTGATCTGAACCTATAAGAAATTGAAATGTCACTTGTGACGCAATTTGTTTTGAGCATGTGCGCAATTGATCCTGATACACGCTGTGCAAGTAGTACATTAATACTGAAGAATGCGTTGTGAATTTTTCAATGCTTTCTATTAAAGTCTATGGGCTAGATTACAAGTGGTGCAGCATATTTTTTTCCGCGAACGTGAAAACTCTGCTAGAGTTAAGCTTTTTGTGCTAGTCGGGTTGAGTTCGTATTGCAAGTTCCAAAAAAACTTATTTTGTGCTAGCGTTAACCCGAATAGCGTGAAAATCCTAATTTAAGATTTGTCTTCCACATGTGCGTGCATGTATTCCTCTATAGAAATCAATGGAGAAAAAAAAAGAAAAAAAATCTAACACCCGAGGTCGCGCAAACACCACCGCATTTTTGCATTCCACACAGAAGTCAATGGAGAGAAAAAAATTGTTGAAACAACCTAACACCCATCGCGCAAACAGCATAGCATATTCGCATTAGCAAATGTAAAAAAATTACATTAAATACATAGTCAAAATCTTTATTAAATATAAATATTGCAAAAATATGTTTAATTATGTTTTCATCTACTTAAAGGGACACTAAACCCACATTTTTTATTTCATGATTCACATAGAGCATGCAATTTTAAGCAACTTTCTAATTTACTGCTACTATCAATTTTTCTTAGTTCTCTTGCTATCTTTATTTAAAAAGCAGTCATTTAAAGCTTAGGAGCCAGCCCATTTTAGATTCAGCACCCTGGATAGCACTTGCTTATTGGTGGCTACATTTAGAAAACCAATAAGCAAGCATAACCCAGGTTCTGAATAAAAAATGGACCGTCTCTTAAGCTTTACATTCCTGCTTTTTAAATAAAGATAGCAAGAGAACGAAGAAAATTTGATAATAGGAGTAAATTAGAAAGTTGCTTAAGATTGGGTTTAGTGTCCCTTTAATGGCAAAGGGCTATAATGAACTTATATATATGTTTATTTATTTTAAAAAATATATTTTTTATTAGACAGTGTTAATATGAGTGTAGCTGTACTTTGTAATGTATGTATATGTTTTGTGCAACTTTTTTGTTTTGGAAAACAGTTAACCACAGCTCTGAGATCGCGGTAAGGATTAAAGGGTAAATAGCGATTAGGCTAGCGCAATTGCAGTTTTGCTCAACTTGTAATATCAGCGCAATAAAAAATGCTGCCGAAATGACGATATCGCTTGCACAAAACCGGTTGCGCCACACTTGTAATCTAGCCCTCTGTATTTTAGAAGCTGTCAGCACGCTTTTAATTGATATCAGATATCTTATTACTCTGGGAGTGTACCTCTCAGTGCAAAGAATTTGGACATACAGCTGGAGAGTGGAAAGATTGCAATAGAACCTTGGAGATTATCAGAGCCACCGTAGTTTGAGCTAACTGAACGGCTCCAAAAGCGTTAAGGAGGCATGTTTAACACTGTCCAGTGCTAATCATCTTGTAAGTATGCTGCTTATTTGTGAACTTTTTTAAAAAGAGTGTCAATGATAATACACCATTGCGGCACCCTCTATTTGATGTCATTGCAGATTTGTATACCCATTGCCGAATGAGTGATTGAAGAAGTTTGCAGCTCTGATTTTCGACAGACCAAGGGAGTTCTATTTGGAAATTGAATTTGAGTATAGACTTGTCCCACATTGTATTATTGTGGAAAAGACAAGCAAGTCTTTGTAACTATTGATTGTATTTGTGTTTTATTTCTGTTATAAAGTTTATAAGCTTCTTTTGTTGTTGATATCAGTTATAAAACAGTTGTTTTCTTTTTATGTGAACATTAAAATAAAGCGTTACACTCATATGTACACTATCTAAAAAAAATATTCACATGAATAGTAATACAAATTATTTATGAGGTTTAAAAGGTATATGGTATATGACAAGGTGTTTGAATGGAAAACACTATAATACATATATATATATATATGTATTATATATTATTATATAATCAAAAAATGTAATCTTCAATCGTTTCTAAATGACATCAAGAACCTCCCCTGGCACAGATTAAACCTAATACCAGATCTAGACTCTGCAGTTGAATTCTTTCAGTCCGAACTCCTACAAGTTTGGAATTTACATGCCCCGCTGCGTAAGGTGAGAGTAAAAGGAGCACACTTGAATTGGATCACAGCTGACCTCATTCAAATGTACCAGTTTCGAGATTCATTGTGGTCAAAGTTCAAGCATACTGGCTCTATGAACGATTACTGTGTATATAGACAATGGCGAAATATATGCACTAAACAAACAAAATTGGCCAAGGCCCAATATTTCTGTGAAAATCTGAACAATAACATATCAAACCCTAGAAAGTTTTGGAAAGTCATAAATAATTTACAAACTCCACCAATCCACTCCCAACCCTCCACTGTCAATGTGGACAACCAAACCCTGCAACTCCCCTTAGATGTAGCAAATGCCTTTAACAAATATTTTGTTGGATGCTCCACCACCCTGATTGACAAACTAATAAATGGCACACATCCTGAAGCTACAAATGTGGATCAGGCCCCACTAAATCAGCAAAGACCCAATATAGAGAAGTTCAATTTTAGACCTGTACCCATCAATGTCATTAAGAAACACCTTAATAACCTAAAAAAGAAAAACCAGTCTGGACCTGATCAAATCCCAGCAATGCTGTTGAAGCTTAGTGCGCCAGCAATTGCTAAACCTGTCACAACCCTAATTAACGAATCCTTGGTGTCTGGATACATACCCAAACTCTGGAAGACTGCAAGAGTAGTGCCTATCCATAAAAGTGGGGAGATAACCTTGGTTTCTAACTATCGCCCAATATCATTGCTCCCAGTATTGTCAAAAATCTTAGAAAAATGCGTCCATACGCAATTATGTGAATATTACCAACAATCTAACTATCTGACCCCTGATCAATCAAGTTTTCGTACAAATCATTCCACTACAACTGCCCTCCTAAAAGTTTGCAACGATATCCAAACTGGAATGGAACAAGGAGACCTAACTGGAGCTATTTTACTTGATTTTGCAAAGGCCTTTGGCACAGTAGACCACGACATACTACTGCTCAAACTAAAAAACTCAGGTATTGGTGATCGTCCGCTAACCTGGTTTCGATCATATGTATCGGATCGATCACAATATGTCTCCATTTCTGACAGCGACTCCCTCCCTCTCCCAGTCAAGTGTGGTGTTCCCCAAGGTTCCATTCTCGGCCCCCTGCTATTCACATTGTTTATAAATGATCTGCCTAATGTCTGCAAATCCTCAACTGTACACATGTATGCAGATGACACGGTAATCTATGCAAACAATTCCGATCTACCGCAGCTTGAAGCAGTACTCCAAGACCAGTTCACAGAGGTAGAAAAGTGGATCTCAAAAAACAAACTCTTCCTAAACACTGACAAAACTGTCACAATGATCTTTGGAACAGGACCTAAACTACACAAACTACAAAATTCCCATCTATGCATCAAAACAAAATCAAATTGCACACTGACCGCAGTCCACTCTTTTAAATACTTGGGTATGTTGTTAGACCCCAATCTATCTTTTGGCCTCCATATAGAAAAACTGGCATCTAAACTTTATCCTAAAATAGGTGCCCTGCACAGAAACAAATCCTGCCTCAGCCCTATTGTAAAGGAAAAGATTGTACAGCAAATGCTGATGCCAATCGTGGATTATGGGGATGTAGTATATGCACCAGCACCACAAACTCACCTTAATAAACTTAATACATTGTATAACTCGTCCTGCCGCTTTGTGCTACAATGTAACTACAGGACCCACCATTGTGACATGCTAAAAGAACTAAACTGGCTGTCGCTGGAATCCAGACGCACCCTCCATCTTTCCTGCCTAGTGTTTAAAAGCTTTTCTGGGAAGCTCCCACCCTACCTGAGCAGTATGCTCTCACCGGTTATTCCCACCTCCTATAACCTCCGATCCAGTACCAGCACATTCTTTAGCGTGCCTCAATACAAAAAGAAAGCAGCTCGATCCTCCTTTTCCTACAGAGCACCACAATTATGGAACGACCTCCCGCACACTTTCAAACCTTCCCCATGCCTAATATCCTTCAAGAGATCCCTCTCTACATATCTCAAAACAGAATGCACCTGTCATTGTTGATTATATATTTCCTACCTGTTCTATGTTACATTTTTGTACATATATCAATTATTATTATACCTGTATGTATATATATATATATATATATATATATATATATATATATATATATTGTATTATTATACTTTATTAATGAAGCGCCATCATATTCCGCAGCGCTGTCCATGGATACAGTTCATTTAAATAAAACAATATAAAACTTGTAAGAGACAGGGCAAAATTTGACAAACACATACAGGAGAAATTGAGGGCCCTATTCCCATGGGAACTTACAATCTAGAAGGGTAGGAGGTTGAGAAACAGGAGGTGAGGACTGAAAGATTGAAAAGATGTTAATGCAGAGTTAGATGGGTGAAATGTTGTTAGGTAAGAGAAATATTATTGAGTTGGGTGGTAGGCTTCTCTGAACAGAAAAGTCTTCAGAGAGCATTTAAAGGAAGAAAGATTAGGGCAAAGCCTGACAGCACGAGGGAGAGTGTTCCAGAGGGTAGGTGCTGCACGACAGAAGTCCTACAGTCTAGCATGAGAAGAGGTGATAATCGCAGATGAAAGAAGCAGGTCATTGTTGGATCTTAGTGGGCGGGCTGGAGTATACATGTTTATTAGAGAGGATAGGTAGAGGGGAGCGGTGTTGGTGAGCGCTTTGTATGCAAGGGTGAGAATTTTGAATTTAATCCTGCTGTGAATGGGGAGCCAATGAAGGGACTTGCAGAGAGGTGCAGCAGATACAGAGTGACGGGAAAGGTGGATCAGCCTGGCAGAGGCATTTATGATGGATTGAAGGGGGGAGAGGCAGGAAAGAGGAAGGCCAGTAAGTAGGTTATTGCAGTAGTCAAGTCAGGAAATAACAAGGGAGTGGATTATTTGCTTTGTGGTGTTAGCGCTCATAAAAGGTCGAATCTTAGAAATATTGCATAGATGGTTGCGGCAGGATGTAGAAAGCGACTGGATATGGGGGACGAAGGATAGATTTCAGTCAAGTATAACTCTGAGGCAGCGGACTTGGGGTGATGGGGAAATGGTGATGCCGTCAACAGGGATAGAGAAGTCACAAGTCGGCATAGAGCTTGAGATATGTTAATCTTTAGGTGGTGAGAGACCATCCAGGAAGAAATACCAGATAAGCAGTCGCTGACATGAGAAAGGACAGAGGGAGAGAGAGCAGGGGTGGAGAGGTAGATCTGGGTGTCATCAGCATAGAGGTGATATTTGAAGCCATAACTGTTGATACGTTTACCCAGCGAAGAAGTATAAATGGAGAAGAGTAGAGGACCCAGAACAGATCCTTGAGGTACTCCAACAGACAGAGGCATTGGAGAGGAGGAGTCACCGGCAAATGACACAGAAAAAGACCTGTGAGAAAGATGAAAGTGGATCCAGGAAAGAGCAGTGTCACAGAGGCCAAAAGAGCTAAGGGTCTGTAGGAGGAGGGGGTGGTCAACTGTGTCGAAGGCAGCTGAGAGGTCAAGTAAGATGAGTATAGAGTAGTGGCCAATATTTTTTATCAGAGAGAAGATAGTTAGTAACCTTGGTAAGGGTAGTCTCAGCTGAGTGTTTGGAGAAGAATCCGGATTGCAGGGGGTCAAGCAAGGAGTTGGCAGACAGGTAGTGGGTTAGGCGATTGTAAACTAGTTTTTAAAGGAGTTTTGATGTTAGTGGAAGTGATATGGGGCGGTAGCTTTCAGGAGAATTTGGGTTGAGGGAGGGTTTTTTGAGTATGGGAGTGACTTTTGCATGTTTGAAAGAAGATGGGAATGAGCCGGTAGAGAGAGATAGGTTGAAGATGTGGGTAAGAGCAGGAGTGAGGGTGGAAGATAGAGAGGGTATAATTGGGAAGGGATAGGGTCAAGCGGGCAGGTAGTGAGGAAGATAGTAAGGAAGAAACGTCATTCTCAGTGACTGGATGGAAGATGCAGAGGGTGGCAGAGGGAGTAACTGGGCCTGTTGATGGAATATTGCAGGTTAGTGTTGTGATGTTGCTTCGGATAGTACGTGTTTTGTTTAAAAAGTAGTCTGCCAGGTCTTGAGCACTAAAGACAGATGGGAGGGTGGAGCAGGTGGGTAAAGGAAAGAGTTAAAGGTGGAGAAGAGTTGTTTATGGTTTGAGGAAAGAGTAGATATGAGAGAAGAGAAGTAGGTTTGCTTGGCTAAGTGAAGGGCAGAAGTGTATGAATGAAGAACAAACTTATAGTGTATGAAATCAGGTTCAGAGTTAATTTTTTCTCCAGACACGCTCAGCAGTACGGGAGCATTTTTGCAAATAGCGTGTTTGCTGAGAGTGCCAGGGCTGCAACTGATGGTGTGATGTTTTGTGCAGCTGGGGAGAGGCAAGTGTGTCTAGTGCAGAGGAGAGAGTTTTATTATAGTGGGCTGTTGCGAGATCAGGGCAGGTTATAGTGGAAGTGTGAGGAGATCTTGAATGATTTTTGAAAATTGGAGCGGATCCACAGCATGTAGATTTCTACAGGTGCAGGGGCGGGATGGAGAAGTGAGTTTAGCTGTTGCATTAATATTACAGGTGACCAGGTGATGGTCTGAAATGGGAAAAGGGCGACAGGTGAGGTCAGATAGAACAGAGGTAGGAAAATACCAGGTCGATGGAGTGTCCATCACGGTGAGTAGGGAAAAGGGTGGATTGTGAGAGACCAAAGGAGGATGTGAGTGAAAGAAGTTTAGAGGCAGCAGGGGCAGACGGGTTGTCAATGGGAATGTTGAAGTCCCCAATAATTAGGGTTGGTATATTTGTAGAGAGAAAGTGAGGAAGCCAGGCGGCAAAGTTGTCAAGGAATATATATATGTATAGATACAGGATATATTTTACAAAAAAACTTCAGGTATATATATATGTATATATATATATAAATATTTAAAATAAAAAGAACATAGGAATGTAAAATATTTATTACTCGCTTTGGGCTAGCGCTGTAGGTTAGCACACGAGGGATAGGTGTTTTTTTTAAGTTATGCTCTTCATTAAAGTCTAAGGGGAGAAGAGGTTAGAACGTTCATGATATCCGAAGTCCAGAAGTTAGCGTACGTCGGCTTTTCGCTTGTGCACAAACAATTTACTTTCAACTTGTATGTTAAAAGTTTACTTCTAGCGGTGTTTGGTGCGAGTGAAAGTACTAAATAGCGTGCCACTTGTAATCTGACCCAAAGTTTAAAATGTATTTTTCAATGTAAAAGAAAATACAACTCCTGTATGACTAACATGTTCCTAACATCAGTCAGTAGTAAAACTATGGCAGGATTGGGCAGGGTACGAAGGACAATTGAATAGTAAGATTTTTTTGTACATCATTACAAACAAAGGAGCTGTATAACCAAACAATATAACTCCTTCCCCCCATTCCAGCACCTTTTTTGGCAACAAATGTCCTGAACAAATGAACAAATCAATTTCATCAAACAATTATTTGTTTTTCGTCCGTTTCATCCAATAATGTATTCGGCTGTATTCGTTTGTATTTCTAGCAACTTGACAAATCAGCAAAATTTAGGCGAATGCAAATTCCACACAAAGCTTTCATAAAAAGGGACCTATATCTGTAAGAGCAACTTAAACATAAGTTTACCATCTTTGGATCAGGATATCATTGATTCAGTCACCAGCAGATTCCACTTGGGACCAGCAGTTCTCTGTGACTCCCTAGTTGTACTTTGACGTGTGTTTAACCCCTTCTGTGTATGTTAAAAAAAGTGCTAAAATTACATACTCTCACTAGAATGGCCCTTTAAGAGTTGTTTCATTTTGGTAGTTACATTACAATCTTATTCATATTATCTAGTGACAGCTTGCTGCTTATGAGACACTAAATAATTGTGGCTCCTTACGGATGGTCACATTAACCAGCCTGATGAGCAGCGCCACACAAAAAGATATACTGTACAAGCTGTAAACAGAAAGGTAGAAGAGCAAATTATTTGTGCCTTTCATTCCTAACTCCTTGTATTCCATAAAAATGTTTATATGTTGTCAATGATAGGTTATATAGTAAATTTGTAGATTGCAAGTTCTTTGGAGCAAAGCCTTCCTCATCTTTTTTTGTTCTAGTCTGTTATATGTATCTATTTCTTTTTCACCATTAATCAGTGTTACTGGGGTAGATTTATAAATGTTTCAAAGTTGCCGAGAGGCCTCATTGTAAAGGTGTTCTAGAGCACTCTATGGGGTCGATTTAACAAGGGCTGAATGGCCCGTTCCCCTTGTTTCCGCGTGAGCCCTCAGGCTAGAATTGCTTGTGCAATGCTGAATGCCGACAGCGTATGCTGTCCGCATTTAGCGATGTCTGGGGAACATGATACGCTGCAGCGTATCATGTCCACCAGGCATTGTTAAATCGCCCCCTATAGGTATGTTTGGGATTTTTCACCTACACTTAGGCACATGTGACATATCTCATCTTGTGCACTTTCAAAGCTGACAAGGCTGTCTCATTTTTCATTTTCCTTTTATTTCCCTTTAAAGGACCAGTCAACACAGTAAATTTGCATACTCAACAAATGCAAGATAACAAGACAATGCAATAGCACTTAGTCTGAACTTTAAATGAGTAGTAGATTTTTTTCTGACAATTTTAAAAGTTATGTCTTTTTCCACTCCCCCTGTACCATGTGATAGCAATCAGCCAATCACAAATGCATACACGTACCATGTGACAGCCATCAGCCATTCACAAATGCATACACGTACCATGTGACAGCCATCAGCCATTCACAAACGCATACACACTTATTCTTGCACATGCTCAGTAGGAGCTGGTGACTCAAAAAGTTTAAATATAAAAAGACTGTGTGCATTTTGTTAACCCCTTAATGACCGCAGCACTTTTCCATTTTCTGTCCGTTTGGGACCAAGGCTATTTTTACATTTTTGCAGTGTTTGTGTTTAGCTGTAATTTTCCTCTTACTCATTTACTGTACCCACACATATTATATACCGTTTTTCTCGCCATTAAATGGACTTTCTAAAGATACCATTATTTTCATCATATCTTATAATTTACTATAAAAAAAATTATAAAATATGAGGAAAAATTGAAAAAAAATACACTTTTTCTAACTTTGACCCCCAAAATCTGTTACATATCTACAACCACCAAAAAACACCTATGCTAAATAGTTTCTAAATTTTGTCCTGAGTTTAGAAATACCCAATGTTTACATGTTCTTTACTTTTTTTGCAAGTTATAGGGCCATAAATACAAGTAGCACTTTGCTATTTCCAAACCCCTTTTTTTCAAAATTAGCGCTAGTTACATTAGAACCCTGATATCTTTCAGGAATCTCTGAATATCCATTGACATGTATATATTTTTTTTTAGTAGACAACCCAAAGTATTGATCTAGGCCCATTTTGGTATATTTCATGCCACCATTTCACCGCCAAATGCGTTAAAACAAAAAAAATTGTTCACTTTTTCACAAATTTTTTCACAAACTTTAGGTTTCTCACTGAAATTATTTACAAACAGCTTGTGCAATTATGGCATAAATGGTTGTAAATTCTTCTCTGGGATCCCCTTTGTTCAGAAATAGCAGACTTATATGGCTTTGGTGTTGCTTTTTGGTAATTAGAATGCCACTAAATGCCACTGCGCACCACACGTGTATTATGCCCAGCAGTGAAGGGGTTAATTAGGGAGCATGTAGGGAGCTTTTTGGGGTAATTTTAGCTTTAGTGTAGTGTAGTAGACAACCCCAAGTATTGATCTAGGCCCATTTTGGTATATTTCATGCCACCATTTCACCGCCAAATGCGATCAAATTAAAAAAAACGTTAAATTTTTCACAATTTTAGGTTTCTCACTGAAATCATTTACAAACAGCTTGTGCAGTTATGGCACAAATGGTTGTAAATGCTTCTCTGGGATCCCCTTTGTTCAGAAATAGCAGACATATATGGCTTTGGCGTTGCTTTTTGGTATTTAGAAGGCCGCTAAATGCCGCTGCGCATCACACGTGTATTATGGCTAGCAGTGAAGGGGTTAATTAGGTAGCTTGTAGGGAGCTTGCAGGGTTAATATCACATTTAGTGTAGAGCTCAGCCTCCCACCTGAAACATCAGACCCCCTGATCCCTCCCAAACAGCTCTCTTCCCTCCCCCACTCCACAATTGTCCCCGCCATCTTAAGTACTGGCAGAAAGTCTGCCAGTACTAAAATAAAAGCTATGTTTTTTTTTTTTTTTTTTTTAAAAAGCATATTTACATATGCTGCTGTGTACTATCCCCCCCTTAGCCCCCAACCTCACTGATCCCCCCCAAACAGCTCTATAACCCTCCCACTCTAACTTAATCTGCGCCATTTTGGGTACTGGCAGCTGTCTGCCAGTACCCAGTTTAACAGAAAAAATGTTTTTTTTTTAGTTTTTATTAAATTTTTCTGCAGTGTAGCTTCCCCCCACACAAAACCAACCCCCCACCCCTCCATGATCTCTTTTTGTGCTTTTGCACAAACAAGATTTGGCCATTTGTTACCAAAAAATTTTTCCATAGTGTAGCGGTTCCCACCCGCTCCCGCCCCGTGCACGCGCCCGCCCGCCACCCTCCGTGCACGCGCGCGCGCCCGTGCGCGCCCCCTAACGGCCCGCCCCCGATCCCGCCCCCCTTGACGACACAGGGAACACCGATGGCCGCCCACCCGCCTCCCAAGTCGGCTCCCACCCACCAACGATACCGGCCATCGATGTCCGGTGCAGAGAGGGCCACAGAGTGGCTCTCTCTGCATCGGATGGCCGTGTAAGGTTATTGCAGGATGCCTCCATATCGAGGCATCACTGCAATAACCGGAAAGCAGCTGGAAGCGAGCAAGATCGCTTCCAGCTGCTTTCCACACCGAGGACGTGCAGGGTACGTCCTCAGGCATTAACTGCCTTTTTTTTGAGGACGTACCCTGCACGTCCTCGGTCATTAAGGGGTTAATGGAAGTAAATTGGAAAGTTGTTTAAAATGGCATGCTCTATCTGAATAATGAAAGTTTAATTTTTTGTTTAAATTAGTTTATTATGAAAGGTTTTGAAGGCATTTTTTGTGATGACGTATCCTTCAAAGTGGAACACTTTCTATCCACCAAAAGGTTACAAGATGGATGCAGCTCCACTGATTATAATTGTTGTGACTCACAAATTGTTAACCTGATGAGGTGTAGGTGCAAATCTTTATAAATCATTGCGGCTAGTTTCTCATATGAGATTAGTTTCAGATAAATTGAATCTAGGCCATTATGTATTTCTTCTTGCACTTGCAACAACAGCAATAATAACTATTATTATTATCCAGTTCTATGCACACATTATTTAATTAGACTAATATTTAATGGTAATACAATTAAAATTAATTTCTTTATGTTTGCATGTACATATTGCCAATAAAGAAATGCACTACAAAATATATGCATACACAAATATTTTAAAAACAATAATAACTATTATTATTATTATTATTATTATCCAGTTCTATGCACACATTATTTAATTAGACTAATATTTAATGGTAATACAATTAAAATTAATTTCTTTATGTTTGCATGTACATATTACCAATAAAGAAATGCACTACAAAATATATGCATACACAAATATTTTAAAAATCATTCAGAGGAGCCTATTTTTAATCATATGTTCAATGCATGCAGCTTGTATTTGATTGACTGTACTGTATACAATTGTACCATGCCTTACAAGTGTAGGGAAGAGATCAGATTTCAAATACAATTCACAAATCAGTAATAACAAAAACAAAATCAGGATTTATGCATTTAAAGGGACAGTCAACACCAGAATTTTTGTTGTTTAAAAAGATAGATAATCCCTTTCCCATTCCCCAGTTTTGCATAACCAACAGTTATAATAATACATGTGTTACCTCTGTAATTACCTTTTATCTAAGCCTCTGCAAACTGCCCCTTTATTTTAGTTCTTTTAACAGACTTGCATTTAAAGGGAAATTCCAGTCAAAATTTTAATGCACATAGATTAATTACATATTTGAATAGAAAGATATTTGCAATATACATTTATTAGCAAAAATAATTCTAGTAAAAGAAATCACTATTTTAGTGATTTATTTTACTAACTAGCTAGATATTGCCACTGCACCCACATTTTAAATACTGCAACTGCTCAGATCATCAGTGGGGCTTGCATCCTGTCAGCAATTAACAAATTGAGTCATTACCAGATGGTACAAGCACCTTATGCTCTATGAGCGAGTGCTGTGTTTAAAATTCTGGTGCACGGTGCATACTTAAATACACTTTTGAAACAGCTATAGTTTTTATTAGAAGCATTTTTGATAATGCATGTATACTACAAAATTGCTTCTGTTCAATACCGAAATGCCCCCATGTGGTTTTCAATTTTGGCTGGAATATCCCTTTAAGCCAATCAGTGTTAACTCCTAGGTAACTTCATGTGAGTGAGCTCAATGTTATCTATATGACACAAATAAAGTGGTGAAAAACTTTCAAAATGCATTCAGATTAGAGGCAGCCTTCAAGGTCTAAGAAATAAGCATATAAAACCTACCTAGGTTTAGATTTCAACTAAGATTACCAGAGAACAAAGCAAAATTGGTGATAAAAGTAAATTGGAAAGTTGTTTAAAATGATTGCCCTATTTGAATCATGAAAGTTTATTTTGGACTTAAAGTGAATGTAAATTTTGATGCTAAAGTGCCCAGTTTTTAAAAATTTGATTAAAAACAGGGGCACTTTAATTCATCAAACTTTACATTTCACTTGTGTTGTGAAAAAAAACTTACCTTTTAAACTTGACAGAATCTCCAGCTTCCTCCGGTCGTTGCAAGCCATTTCTGATGTCAGAAATGATGGATAGGTCATCCTCCAATCACGGCTTCCCCACGGGGAATCAGTGTCTGATTCAACGATGTGATTGGAGGAAGTCGGATTCCTCATTTTAGACCCAGGAAGAGGCTTTGCGATGGGTGGAGGAAGCTGGAGCTGCTGTTAAGAGTAAAAGGTAATTTTTTTTTCACAACAGGAGTAAAATGTAAATTTTGATGAATTAAAGTGTCCCTGTTTTTAATCGAATTTTTAAAAACCAGGCACTTTAGCATCAAAATTTACATTCCCTTTAACTGTCCCTTTAAAGTATCTGTTTAGTGTCTTTTTAATGTCTCTTAAATAAATTTGTATTTATGAATTTGTGTGATATCCTGCTACGCCTGCAATAGACTGTTACATTGTTGTTCTAATAAATTATGAAGAATTAGATCCTGCATATCAACAGGGCCGGATTTCCCATTAGGCACAGTAGGCATGTGCCTACAGGCGCCTTGCAGTGAGGGGCGCCTGCCTGTCAATAATAAAAAAAAAAAAAAAAAAAAAAAAAAAAAAATTTTTTTTTTTTTTTTTTTTTTTTTTATGAGGGCATTTATTTTAGTAAGAATTGTGCTGCCAGGTGCCTACAAAGTCGAGTGTTTCATTGGGAATATGTTACAGCAGTTGAGGGAGCCATGAAGGAGAGAGGGGCAAAGATTAAAACTAAACCCCTCCCATTGAATTTCTAAATTCTAATTTTAAACACATTTGTTGACCCCTGGATTACATATAATCTACAACATTCCATGTTTTCCTTTGAGAGCAACATCATATGATATTTATATTTCAGAACAAAATAAATGTAACATCTGTGTGTGTTTGTACCAAAAATATCAGAGTTTACAAGATTTTTTTCCCTACATTTTATATTTTCTTCCACTGGCTGCACAGGTTGTTGATGGTGATGAGCTTGCATGCTGCTAGTTTTAATATTGCTATTGTTTACACAAAACTGTGTTTGACTCCAACAAAATGTTAAGCACATAGTCAAAGTCATCTCCAGAAAAGCAATACACTAATGGCTTGTCAATAAACATGTCCTATGAGCCCATCTGGGTCTGCACAGATGTGTATTGCTGTCTCAGAACTGACATTGACTATGTGTTTAACTCTTTTGCAAGAGGCTAACACACTTCTCTGCAAGCACTAGTGCAATAATAAAATGCCCAGCAAACTGTCACATTTGATGTCCCTTTAAATAGGGTTTTCTTTAGAATATTTTGCATTAAAAGTTTAACATGATTTGTTTTTGTTATACATAATAGAAATTGTATGGCCATTTGAGTCAAGTGAATATTGATTTTTGGTGTAGCTTCCATTACAACAAATATTGCAATTGGTGTGTGTATTTGTGTATCTCCATAAAAGGGAAAATGTAATTTTACATCTAATATTTATTTTTAGTTGTCCTAAATAATAATAAAAAAAAGTCCTCATTTTTTCCACTTTTTTCTAGGGGGGGGTGGGGGGGGTGGGGGGGGGCGCTTCAGGTTTTTGTGCCTACAGGCACCTGAGATGTAAATCCGGCCCTGCATATCAAATGATAAATTTCATTAATTTAAGCAGTTATTTCTTAGTACATGAAAAATGTTACAAATATTCAATGGAGTCAACAATATCGGCGACCCACAGGATATACATATTTATCAGCCATTGTGTATCTAATAATATTAAGATAACTTGTAATGTACAAGAGAATCATATGCATATATTACTCTTATTTTTTTTCTTCTAAGCAGAAACTGCTTCAAAAGCTGAAGAACATTAAATGAGACAAGTTTGTACTATGTCCTGAGGCAAAAAAGTACCCTAATATGGTTTTCATTAAAAGATTTTAAAAAAAATTGTCTCTTTTCAAAATTTACATTTAGGAAATTTGAAGTTTAAGCTATTGGGAAAATCTAGGTCACTGCTTATCAAATTGGTATTCTACAACACAGGATATGAGCTTTAATATTTCATCACAAGTCTTTCCTAAAAAAAAAATTTCATACATTTTATCCACAGGATTATTTGATACCATTAAACGTTGTACACTGTCTAAATGCGAAAAGGGAAAATTACTCATGAGCTGCTGTGTGAATCATTTACAAAGTACAAAGCAATGTTATTCATATACTTTGGTATTAAAAGATACATCAATGAATATGCACAGAATTTTGACCCAATTACTGTTTAACAAGTCTGATATGGCATAGATTTCACTTAGTCACTCTTCTACTTTTATAATATATCTCTTAATAATATGTTAGGGACTATATCAAAGGGACATTGTACTTCAAATATGAATGAGGCTATTTGTTTATATATATATATATATATATATATATATATATATACTGTATATATACAGTATATAATAAATAATAATAAAATTGCTTTAGGTTAAAAGGACATGATACTCAAACATGTTCTCTGTTCACTCTAAAGGCCTGATATTCAAAAGCTCTCTGCTCAGGCGAGATGATCTAAGGCTTCTTGTCAGTACAGAATGGTCCATAAAAAAATGTTAGAAACACAAATTTTCATTTGAAAGATATTTATCTCCCTATACAGGGTTCTTAAAGTGAAGTAAAGACACTTACATTACAATATAAGGTCTAAAAAAAATCCCAAAGATTTTGTATGATATCTCTCTATCTCTGTGTTACAGGGCTTTGTTTTGTTGTTGTTATTGTTGTTTTTTTTAAACAACTCTTTTTCTTTGGATGTTGTTCCTATCAGCCAGTAAAAAATAGTCCCAGCACTGAATTGAACAACTCATGCATGTCCTGAGAGTTTGGTGGAAATGTCTCTCTTAATATAATGAGTTGCCAACTGTCTCTCATAGAAAGTAAAGGTTTGTTGGAATGGCAAACTTCACTGGAGAGAGCAAAGTAAGCAGGAGGCGCAGCGAATAAAAATCATGTTACCCTGTTATTAGAGTATAATACACCAATACCTGGCAAAGAACTTTCAGGTACACACAATTTCAATATCATAATTCATAATTTCAATATCAACAATTTTGCATAACAACTTTGTAATGATTTCTAATGAATTAAAGGGACCATTATCCAGTTTTGCATAACCAACACTGTTATATTAATACACTTTTTACCTCTGTGATTACCTTGTATCTTACAAAAAAAAAGGATAAAACAGAAGCTCCGGTAGGAACGGTTAAAAGTTTGTCTTTATTAGAATCCATAAAATCACACATCATCGCAGGTTTGATGTAGGCTGTGGCTGTGAGGTCTGTAATCATAGCTAGTGATCTCACTGTCACTTCCTACCTAAATAGTCACACAATTGCTTTTATTGGTTACAAGAAAGCTAAAACCAAATAGCCACGCCTACAATGCCAATTTCAATTTAGATACCTGGGGGTCGATCCGATATAAATCGTCGCCCGCAAAAGCCGGCGACGCCAATATTTACGCTGATTTGGTATCCTATATACGGCGTAACCTAGAAGTTACGCGCGTATATTTCTGCCGTCGCCCGTAGTTTTTTGGGCCATAGGCAGGTATACCAAACCAGCGCAGTTTGGTATCCAATATGCAGCGTAAGGACTTACGTGGCGAAAATGGAGAAAACTTACTCCATTTTCACCTCGCCACAAAAAGCAGCCGTAAGAAGCCTTACGCTGACTATTGGAGCCCCGTAACTCCCTAAACTAACTAGAAAATAAACCTAACACCTAACGCATGCGCAATGTCTATCTCCCTGTCAACCGCGATCTTCTAAAATAAACCTAACACCTAACGCATGCGCAATGTCTATCTACCTGTCAACCGCGACCCCCCCCCCCCCGAAATCCCTAATAAAGTTATTAACCCCTAAACCGCCGCTCCCGGACCCCGCCGCCATCTACATAAACTAACCCCCTACTGTGAGCCCCTAAAACCGCCGCCATCTACCTTATCTATCCCCTAATCTGACCCCTTACACCGCCGCCACCTATATAAAAATTATTAACCCCTAATCTAATCCCCCTATACCGCCGCCAGCTATATAAATATTATTAACCCCTAATGTAAGCCCCTTACACCGCCGCCATCTCTATTAAAATGATTAACCCCTAATTTAATCTACCTACCCCGCCGCCAGCTATATTATCTATATTAACCCTAAGTATATTATAGTTAATATAGGTATTACATTATATATATTAACTATATTAACCCTAATTATATTAGGGTTAATATAGTTAATATAGTTACTATAGTATTTATATTAACTATATTAACTCTATCTAACCCTAACTAAATTTATATTAAATTAATCTAATTCATTTATAAACTAAAATATTCCTATTTAAATCTAAATACCTACCTATAAAATAAACCCTAAGATAGCTACAATATAATTAATAATTACATTTTAGCTATGTTAGGGTTAATATTTATTTTACAGGTAAATTGTTAATTATTTTAACTAGGTATAATAGATATTAAATAGTTATTAACTATTTAATATCTACCTAGTTAAAATAATTACCCAATTACCTGTAAAATAAATCCTAACCTAAGTTACAAATACACCTACACTATCAATAAATTTAATAAACTACAAACATCTATCTAAAAATACAATTAAATTAACTAAACTAAATTACAAAAAAAAACAAACACTAAATTACAAAAAATAAAAAAAAAGATTACAAGATTTTTAAGCTAATTACACCTATTCTAAGCCCCCTAATAAAATAATAAACCCCCAAAATAAAAAAAATTCCCTGCCCTATTCTAAATTAAACAAATTTCAAAGCTCTTTACCTTACCAGCCCTTAAAAGGGCCTTTTGTGGGGCATGCCCCAAAGAATTCAGCTCTTTTGCATACAACAAATACAATCCCCCCCACCCATTACAACCCACCACCCACATACCCCTATTCTAAAACCACCCAAACCCCCCTTAAAAAAGCCTAACACTACCCCCCTGAAGATCTCCCTACCTTGTCTTCACCACACCGGGCCGAACTCCTGATCCGATCTGGGCGATGTCTTCCTCCAAGCGGCAAAGAAGAATTCTTCCTCCGGCGATGTCTTCCTCCAAGCGGCAAAGAAGAATTCTTCCTCCGGCGACGTCTTCCTCCAAGCGGCAGCAAAGTCTTCATTCTTCCGGCGGCATCTTCAATCTTCTTTCTTCGCTCCGCCGCCGCGGAGCATCCATCCCGGCCGACTGCTGTACTACGAATGAGGTACCTTTAAATGACGTCATCCAAGATGGCGTCCGCCGAATTCCGATTGGCTGATAGGATTCTATCAGCCAATCGGAATTAAGTTAGAAAAATCTGATTGGCTGATTGAATCAGCCAATCAGATTCAAGTTCAATCCGATTGGCTGATCCAATCAGCCAATCCGATTGAGCTTGCATTCTATTGGCTGTTCCGATCAGCCAATAGAATGCGAGCTCAATCTGATTGGCTGTTCGGATCAGCCAATCGGATTGAACTTGAATCTGATTGGCTGATTCAATCAGCCAATCAGATTTTTCTAACTTAATTCCGATTGGCTGATAGAATCCTATCAGCCAATCGGAATTCGGCGGACGCCATCTTGGATGACGTCATTTAAAGGTACCTCATTCGTAGTACAGCAGTCGGCCGGGATGGATGCTCCGCGGCGGCGGAGCGAAGAAAGAAGATTGAAGATGCCGCCGGAAGAATGAAGACTTTGCTGCCGCTTGGAGGAAGACGTCGCCGGAGGAAGAATTCTTCTTTGCCGCTTGGAGGAAGACATCGCCGGAGGAAGAATTCTTCTTTGCCGCTTGGAGGAAGACATCGCCCGGATCGGATCAGGAGTTTGGCCCGGTGTGGTGAAGACAAGGTAGGGAGATCTTCAGGGGGGTAGTGTTAGGCTTTTTTAAGGGGGGTTTGGGTGGTTTTAGAATAGGGGTATGTGGGTGGTGGGTTGTAATGGGGGGGGGATTGTATTTGTTGTATGCAAAAGAGCTGAATTCTTTGGGGCATGCCCCACAAAAGGCCCTTTTAAGGGCTGGTAAGGTAAAGAGCTTTGAAATTTGTTTAATTTAGAATAGGGCAGGGAATTTTTTTTATTTTGGGGGTTTATTATTTTATTAGGGGGCTTAGAATAGGTGTAATTAGCTTAAAAATCTTGTAATCTTTTTTTTATTTTTTGTAATTTAGTGTTTGTTTTTTTTTGTAATTTAGTTTAGTTAATTTAATTGTATTTTTAGATAGATGTTTGTAGTTTATTAAATTTATTGATAGTGTAGGTGTATTTATAACTTAGGTTAGGATTTATTTTACAGGTAATTGGGTAATTATTTTAACTAGGTAGATATTAAATAGTTAATAACTATTTAATATCTATTATACCTAGTTAAAATAATTAACAATTTACCTGTAAAATAAATATTAACCCTAACATAGCTACAATGTAATTATTAATTATATTGTAGCTATCTTAGGATTTATTTGATAGGTAAGTATTTAGATTTAAATAGGAATATTTTAGTTTATAAATGAATTAGATTAATTTAATATAAATTTAGTTAGGGGTGTTAGGGTTAGATAGAGTTAATATAGTTAATATATATAATGTAATAACTATATTAACTATAATATACTTAGGGTTAATATAGATAATATAGCTGGCGGCGGGGTAGGTAGATTAAATTAGGGGTTAATCATTTTAATAGAGATGGCGGCGGTGTAAGGGGCTTACATTAGGGGTTAATAATTTTAATATAGATGGCGGCGGTGTTAGGGGCTAACTTTAGGGGGTTATAGATATAATATAGCTGGCGGCGGGGTACGGGAGCGGCGGTTTAGGGGTTAATAACTTTATTAGGTTGCGGCGGGGTACGGGAGCGGCGGTTTAGGGGTTAATAGCTTTTTTATTGTTAGGCTAGTGAGGGGGGATAGCGGATAGAGGGTTAGACAGTGCGGGCTATGTTAGGGAGGCGTGTTAGACAGTGCGGGTGTTTTAGACTTTAGTCAGGTTTTATAGGCGCCGGCAGATTCTAACGTGGCGCAAGTCACTGGCGACGCCAGAAATTTGTACTTGCGCAGATTTCTGGACATCGCTGGTTTGTCAGACTTACGGCACGTTAGCATCTGACGGCGACCTATATGGGATAGCTCGAGTTGCGAGCTGAAACTGCGGGTGACGCCGGTTCCCTCGCTTGCGCCGCAAACTGCGATCTATATCGGATCGCGCCCCTAGTATCTAAGCCTCTGCAAACGGCCCACTTATATCAGTTCTTTTAACAGACTTGCATTTTAGCCAATCACTGCTGACTCAAAAATAACTCCTCAGGAGTGAGCACAATGTTATCTCTTTGGTACACAAGAACTAGCTGTGTGTAACTATGAAAAACTGTAAAAATGCACTGAGATAAGACAATTTTGAAATCAGTTTGAAACTACTTAGGTTTAGCCTTTAACAAAAAGTAAATTGGATAGTTGATTAAAATTGCATGCCCTATCTGAATCATGAAAGTTTAATTATGACTAGACCACTGGTTTTCAAACCTTTCCTCATGCCTCCCCAACAGTCCAGGTTTCCTGGATTACCTTGGATGAGAGCAGGTAAAATAACCATGGTTACTAATCAGCTGATTATCTCACCTGTGCTCCTGTTCAGATAACCTCAAAATGTGGCCTGTTTGGGAGACTTGAGGGCAGGTTTGAAAACCAGTGGACTAGACTGTCCCTTTAACAATATAATTTTTAACTGCTTTTTATATCAAAAACTCATGGGATTTTTAAATTACGATTATTTTGTGAGCCCTGTTATTATATATTCAACTTCTTCACACACTTAAAGTGAATGTCAAGTCACGTTCACCACTCTTCCTCATCTTGTTAATTACCTAAAATAAACGTTAGTTTAATTCATAATTTTTTTATAATTTAAGACTAAAACCATAATCGAAGGATTTATAAACCTACTTCCCTTACTTTCTTCCTCCACCCGCCATCTTGTCCCTCGTATCTAATGTGATTGACATTGCCCTTAACGAATTCTAGCTCATACCCCGTGGCGTCCAGCCCCTTTTTGCACACGTAACGCGATCAAACTGCGCATGCGTTCCCTAACAAATCGTCATTGACAATCCATGCTCGTTCACATGTAGCGCATGCGCAAACAATTCCGAACACCTAACAAATGCGCAATGTCTATCTACCTGTCAACCCCAATAAAGTGTTTAACCCCTAAAGCGCCGCTCCCGGACCCCGCCGCTACCTAATAAAGTTATTAACCCCTAAACCGCCGCCATCTAACTTAGCTACCCCGCCGCCATCTACCCCATCTACCCCGCCGACATCTACCCCGCCGACATCTACCCCATCTACCCCGCCTCCATCTACCCCATCTACCCCGCCGCCATCTACCCCATCTACCCCGCCGACATCTACCGCGCCGCCATCTACCCCCCCGACATCTTCCCCATCTACCCCGCCGCCATCTACCGCGCCGCCATCTACCCCATCTACCCTGCCGACATCTACCCCATCTACCCCGCCGACATCTACCCCGCCGACATCTACCCCTTCTACCCCGCCGACATCTACCCCATCTACCCCGCCAACATCTACCCCATCTACCCCGCCGACATCTACCCCGCCGACATCTACCCCATCTACCCCGCCAACATCTACCCCATCTACCCCGCCGACATCTACCCCATCTACCCCGCCGACATCTACCCCATCTACCCCGCCGACATCTACCCCGCCGACATCTTCCCCATCTACCCCGCCGACATCTACCCCATCTACCCCGCCGACATCTACCCCGCCGACATCTACCCCATCTACCCCGCCTACATCTACCCAGCCGCCATCTATTTTAAAAATATTAACCCCTAATTTAATCCCCCTACACCGCCGCCAGCTATACTAACTATATTAACCCTAATTATATTAGGGTTAATATAGTTATTATATTATATATATATATTAAGTATAATAACCCTATCTAACTCTAACATCCCTAACTAAACTCTTATTAAAATAAATATAATATTAATATTATTAATGAAAATATTCCTATTTAAATCTAAATACTTACCTATAAAATAAACCCTAAGATAGCTACAATGTAATTAATAAATTACATTGTAGCGATTTTAGGGTTTTTATTTATTTTACAGGCAACTTTGTATTTATTTTAACTAGGTACAATAGCTATTAAATAGTTATTTACTATTTAATCGCTACCTAGTTAAAATAATTACCAATGTACCTGTAAAATAAATCCTAACCTAAGTTACAAATACACCTACACTGTCAATAAATTAAATAAACTACAAATATCTAAACTAAAATACAATAAATTAAACTAAACTAAATTACCAAAAAAAAACAAACACTAAATTACAAAAAATAAAAAAAATATTACAAGATTTTTAAGCTAATTACACCTATTCTAAGCCCCCTAATAAAATAATAAAGCCCCCCAAAATAAAAAAAATTCCCTGCCCTATTCTAAATTTAAAAAGTTCAAAGCTCTTTTACCTTACCAGCCCTTAAAAGGGCTTTTTGCGGGGCATGCCCCAAAGAAAACTGCTCTTTTGCCTGTAAAGATAAACACAATACCACCCCCCAACATTACAACCCACCACCCACATACCCCTATTCTAAACCCACCCAAACCCCCCTTAAATAAACCTAACACTACCCCCCTGAAGATCTCCCTACCTTGTATTCACCCAGCCGGGCAGAACTCTTCATCCGATCCGGGCGATGTCTTCAATCAAGCTGCAGAGAGTCTTCTTCCATCCGGTGATGTCTTCAAGCAAAGCGGCATCTTCAATCTTCTTTCTTCGCTCCTCCGCCACGGAGCATCCATCCGGCACAACGACTTCCCGACGAATGAGGTACCTTTAAATGACGTCATCCAAGATGGCATCCGTCGAATTCCGATTGGCTGATAGGATTCTATCAGCCAATCGGAATTAAGGTAGAAAAATCTGATTGGTTGATTGAATCAGCCAATCAGATTCAAGTTCAATCCGATTGGCTGATTGGTTCAGCCAATCGGATTGAACTTGAATCTGATTGGCTGATTCAATCAACCAATCAGATTTTTCTACCTTAATTCCGATTGGCTGATAGAATCCTATCAGCCAATAGGAATTTGACGGACGCCATCTTGGATGACGTCATTTAAAGGTACCTCATGGATGCTCCGCGGCGGAGGAGCGAAGAAAGAAGATTGAAGATGCCGCTTTGCTTGAAGACATCACCGGATGGAAGAAGACTCTCTGCCGCTTGCTTGAAGACATCACCGGATGGAAGAAGACATTCTGCAGCTTGATTGAAGGCATCGCCCGGATCGGATGAAAAGTTCTGCTCGGCTGGGTGACTACAAGGTAGGGAGATCTTCATGGGGGTAGTGTTAGGTTTATTTAAGGGGGTTTGGGTTAGATTAGGGGTATGTGGGTGGTGGGTTGTAATGTTGGGGGGTGGTATTGTGTTTTTTTCAGGCAAAAGAGCAGTTTTCTTTGGGGCATGCCCCGCAAAAGGCCTTTATAAGGGCTGGTAAGGTAAAAGAGCTAACTTTTTTTAATTTAGAATAGGGCAGGGAATTTTTTTTATTTTGTGGGGCTTTATTATTTTATTAGGGGGCTTAGAATTGGTGTAATTAGCTTAAAAATCTTGTAATATTTTTTTTTATTTATTGTAAATTAGTGTTTGTTTTTTTTTGTAATTTATTTTAGATTATTTTATTGTATTTTAGTTTAGATATTTGTAGTTTATTTAATTTATTGATAGTGTAGGTGTATTTGTAACTTAGCTTAGGATTTATTTTACTGGTAAATTGGTAATTATTTTAACTAGGTAGCTATTAAATAGTTATTAACTATTTAATAGCTATTGTACCTAGTTAAAATAAATACCAAGTTACCTGTAAAATAAATATAAACCCTAAAATAGCTACAATGTAATTATTAATTACATTGTAGCTATCTTAGGGTTTATTTTATAGGTAAGTATTTAGATTTAAATAGGAATATTTTCATTAATAATATTAATATTATATTTATTTTAATAAGAGTTTAGTTAGGGATGTTAGAGTTAGATAGGGTTATTATACTTAATATTTAGATAATATAATAACGATATTAACTATATTAACCCTAATATAATTAGGGTTAATATAGTTAATATATATAATATAATAACTATATTAACCCTAATATAATTAGGGTTAATATAGTTAATATAGCTGGCGGCGGTGTAGGGGGATTAAATTAGGGGTTAATACATTTATTATAGGTAGGGCTGGTGTAGGGGGATTAGATTAGGGGGTAATACATTTATTATAGGTAGGGTCGGTGTAGGGGGATTTAGATTAGATGCAAAAGAGCAGTTTACTTTGTGACAAAGCCCCACCAAAAGCCCTTTTAAGGGCTGGTAAAAGAGCTGATTACTTTAGGGCAATTGCCCGCAAAAAGCCCTTTTAAGGGCTGGCAATAGAGCAGTTTACTTTGGGGTAATGCCACGCAAAAAGCCCTTTTCAGGGCTATTTGTAGGGTTAGACTTGGGTTTAGTGGTAGGGATAGTTTAGTATTTTAGGGGTTAAATAATTTAATATAGGTGGCGGCATGGTAGGGGGATTAGATTAGGGGTTAATTAATTTAATATAGGTGGCGGCGGGGTAGGGGGATTAAATTAGGGGTTAATAATTTTAAAATAGATGGCGGCGGGGTAGAAGCTCACATTAGGGGGTAGGTTAGGTAGATGGCGGCGGTGTAAGGGGCTCACTTTAGTGGGTAGGTAAGGTAGATGTCGGCGGTGTAAGGGGCTCACTTTAGGGGGTAGTTTAATATTGTTGGCGACGGTGTAGGGGGATCACATTAGGGGGTAGTTAATGTAGATGGCGGCAGGGTCCGGGAGCGGCGGTTTAGGGGTTAAATAATTTATTAGGGATTGCGGCGGGGGATCGCGGTTGACAGGTAGATAGACATTGCGCATGCATTAGGTGTTAGGTTTATTTTGTAGCTAGTTTAGGGAGTTACGAGGCTCCAATAGACAGCGTAAGGCTTACTACGGCTGCTTTTTGTGGCGAGGTGAAAATGGAGTAAGATTTCTCCATTTTTGCCACGAAAGTCCTTGCGCTGTATATTGGATACCAAACTGCGCTGGTTTGGTATACCTGCCCATGGCCCAAAAAACTACGGGCGACGGCAGAAATATACGAGCGTAACTTCTAGGTTACGCTCGTATATAGGATACCAAACCAGCGCAAATTTCAGCGTCGCCGGCATTGAATACTATGATTGATAGCTAGTCATTGAATACTATGTTGCAACGATTGATGCCTGCGCTTTAGGCATAACATTTTTTGGGTCACGCAGGCGCAAATCGATTTATGGGGAATGGTGCGCATGTGCAATTGTTCCGGCAATCGGGAACGCGCATTTGAAGTAATAAAGGCAATTATCCGGAAATACATGGAGGGCGGAGCTAGGAACGGCCGGGAATGTAAATATAAAGTGTATTTACTATATATTAGATGAGGAATAGAATACAGGCTGCAAAAACCAAAAAATTTACCTTCACTTTAAGTGCAGGGAATTCCTCAGTTCTTAAAGGGACACTGAACCCAATTTTTTTCTTTTGTGATTCAGATATAGCAGGCAATTTTAAGCAACTTTCTAATTTACTCCTATTATCAAATGTTCTTCATTCTCTTGGTATCTTTATTTGAAAAGCAAGAATATACGTTTAGAATCCGGCCCATTTATGGTGAACAACCTGGGTTGTTCTTGCTGATTGGTGGATATATTTACCCACCATTAAACAATGGCTGTCCAGGGTCTGAACCAAAAATTTGTCTGGCTCCTTAGCTTAGATGCCTTCTTTTTCAAATAAAGATAGCAAGAGAACAAAGAAAAATTGATAATCGGAGTCAATTAGAAAGTTGCTTAAAATTGCATGCTCTATCTGAATCATGAAAGAAACAATTTGGGTTCAGTATCCCTTTAAGGTAAAAACTGCCTTTAGATAATTCCAACAGTACTGGTAAGATTTCTTAGAGAATCACGCAACCTCAGATAGCTTTAGGTAATCAGACTAGAAACGCAATAAAATATCCACATCTGATTTATCTGGTCACAAGACACACAACTTTTGATTGTCAGTCTATTAGATGTCGATATTCATAAGCCAACCATTGTGTGTGTGTGGGGGGGGGGGTTAAATACGGAATTTTAAAGGGACACTGAACCCAAATTTTTTCTTTCATGATTTAGATAGAGCATGCAATTTTAAGCAATTTTCTAATTTACTCCTATTATAAATTTTTCTTTGTTCTCTTGCTATCTGTATTTGAAAAATAAGGCATCTAAGCTAAGGAGCCAGCAAATTGTTTGCTCAGAACCATGGACAGCACTTGTATGTTGGTGCTGTCCAATCAGCAAGGACAAAACGTGGTTTAGAAAGGAGCGCCAAATCTTGGCGAGGTCTGGTGCGGTATAGGTGTGAAAATATGGTATTCTGTCTGAGAAATTGTATAGCGCTATAGCTCAGCTACAATTATGGTAGTTGTGCTGTATAGATGTGTAGGTTTTGATATCTAGATATAAGATCTAAGAGTGGCACAGTTGATACATAAAAGCATTTAATACATATTAAACATATAAAACAAGGGTGTCGTTTAAAATATATTTTAACAGAACGGCAAGAAATAATGTGTAAAAACACATAAACACATAAATATCTATAAAAACACGCGTGTTTTGCTTTTTTGCTGTATGTATAATGTCTCATAAAATTCGTCTCATATATAGTTGTGTTGGCATAAATCTGAAAATAATAAACAATAAAAAATAATAAAAAACAATGAAAAGTAAATAATGTCCAATAATCCCTTCTCAAAGTTAAGAGATATATAAAAAAAGGTTAAGTAGTGTCCAAAAATCCCTTCTCAAAGTTAAGAGATATAAATAGATTTTCACATGTGTATCCAAAAAATAAACTGTCCAAATTTAAGTGTTGTCCAAAAACGTGGTATAAATGAATAGTGCAAATCCAGCAGATTCAAACGTTCTATTAAAAAAGCTTTGCAAAAAACATTTCAAAGAGACATTTAAAAAACATCAAAATGAAGGTAGAAAAAAAGGTCTATCAAAATATGGTGACAAAGAATAATCCGTGAAGTCAATCCAAAATAGTGATAAAAATAAGTCCAAAAAAGATGTAAAATATCCAAAAGATAAAAAACAAAAAATAAATGATTAGTATGTGCACAAACTAGTGAGAGTGATCCCAAAAAGGGGGCTTATGTGGAGGGGTTATGTTTCCATGTAGAAAAATTATTTGCTGTATAAAAAGAAAAAAGAAAAAAGAAAAAATAAAAATAAGCAAAAATACAAAAATATAAATAAAAATAATCCTAGGGAATCTTCAAACCCTGAAAATAAAAGATAATAACAATAGTGTAATACTGTATTATAATTCAACAATCAAGGAATAAATAGCTCACCATAGCTCTGTCAACGCGTTTCGGCCCTCAAGAGAGGCCTTTATCAAGACTAATAGTCTTGATAAAGGCCTCTCTTGAGGGCCGAAACGCGTTGACAGAGCTATGGTGAGCTATTTATTCCTTGATTGTTGAATTATAATACAGTATTACACTATTGTTATTATCTTTTATTTTCAGGGTTTGAAGATTCCCTAGGATTATTTTTATTTATATTTTTGTATTTTTGCTTATTTTTATTTTTTCTTTTTTCTTTTTATACAGCAAATAATTTTTCTACATGGAAACATAACCCCTCCACATAAGCCCCCTTTTTGGGATCACTCTCACTAGTTTGTGCACATACTAATCATTTATTTTTTGTTTTTTATCTTTTGGATATTTTACATCTTTTTTGGACTTATTTTTATCACTATTTTGGATTGACTTCACGGATTATTCTTTGTCACCATATTTTGATAGACCTTTTTTTCTACCTTCATTTTGATGTTTTTTAAATGTCTCTTTGAAATGTTTTTTGCAAAGCTTTTTTAATAGAACTTTTGAATCTGCTGGATTTGCACTATTCATTTATACCACGTTTTTGGACAACACTTAAATTTGGACAGTTTATTTTTTGGATACACATGTGAAAATCTATTTATATCTCTTAACTTTGAGAAGGGATTTTTGGACACTACTTAACCTTTTTTTATATATCTCTTAACTTTGAGAAGGGATTATTGGACATTATTTACTTTTCATTGTTTTTTATTATTTTTTATTGTTTATTATTTTCAGATTTATGCCAACACAACTATATATGAGACGAATTTTATGAGACATTATACATACAGCAAAAAAGCAAAACAAGCGTGTTTTTATAGATATTTATGTGTTTATGTGTTTTTACACATTATTTCTTGCCGTTCTGTTAAAATATATTTTAAACGACACCCTTGTTTTATATGTTTAATATGTATTAAATGCTTTTATGTATCAACTGTGCCACTCTTAGATCTTATATCTAGATATCAAAACCTACACATCTATACAGCACAACTACCATAATTGTAGCTGAGCTATAGCGCTATACAATTTCTCAGACAGAATACCATATTTTCACACCTATACCGCACCAGACCTCGCCAAGATTTGGCGCTCCTTTCTAAACCACGTTTTGACACATATTTTCTAAAAGTGGGCACCTGGGGACCCACTATAGACAGGAGCTATAGGTCCACACTTTCAGCGCTGTAAGAAAACATTGAATCAATCAGCAAGGACAACCCAGTTTGTTCACCAAAAATGGGCCGGCATTTAAACTTACATTCTTGCTTTTCAAACAAACATACCAAGAGAATGAAGAAAACTTGATAATAGGAGTCAATTAGAAAGTTGTTTAAAATTGCATGCTCTATCTGAATCACGGAAGAAAAAATTTGGGTTCAGCGTCCCTTTAAATAACAATACATTCTTTGTTATCAGATCTGCACAAAGTAGTGTTCTACAGTATAATGAGACACTTACATGATTGAGTGTTGTAGTGAATACACACAATTGCAGGAACTTCATTCATTATATACTATGTGCCTTTTTTCCGGGAAGATAATCCTATAATATAAAAGGCCAAGTGTGTTTGTCCGAAGCTGTCATGCGCAGTAGAGACAGCACGAGGACAAACACACCTGGCCTTAGAGTCTTCGTGATCTGCTGCGGCACGGTGACGGTGGGCAGAGGTGGGCATGGCCAGACGTGAACGGGTTGTTGCCGGGGTGTGAGCGGGCGTGGCCAGGCGTGGCGGGGGCAGGGTTGGGCGCAGTCGCGAGAGAGAGGGGGGAAGGAGATAGAAAGAGAGGGGGAGAGAGCAAAAGAGATGGGAAAGCTAAAGAGAGGGTAAGAGAGAGCAAAAGAGAGGGGAAAGAGCAAAAAAGAGGGGAGAGAGAGCAAAATAGAGGGGAAAGAGCAAAATAGAGGGGAAAGAGCAAAAGAGAGGGAAGAGAAAGGGGGAGAGAGAGAGCAAAAGAGAGGGGGAGAGAGAAAATAAGAGGGGGAAAGAGAGAGAGCAAAAGAGAGGGGAAGAGAGAGAAGGGGGAGAGAGGGGGGAGAGAGAGAAAATAAGAGGGGGAAGAGAGAGAGCAAAAGAGAGGGGAAGCGAGAGAATGGGAAGAGAGGGGGGAGAAAGAGCAATAGAGAGGGGGAGAGAGAGCAAAAGAGGGGGGAGAGGGGAGAGAGAGAGAGGGGGGGGAGAGAGAGCAAAAGAGAGGGATAGAGAGAGAGCAAAAGAGAGGGGAGAGAGACAGAGCAAAAGAGAGGGGGAGAGAGAGAGAGCTCAAAAGAGAGGGGGAGAGAGAGCGCAAAAGAGAGGGGGAGAGAGAGCGCAAAAGAGAGGGGGAGAGAGAGTGCAAAAGAGAGGGGGGAGAGAGAGAGAGTGCAAAAGAGAGGGGGGAGAGAGAGAGCGCAAAAGAGAGGGAGGAGAGAGAGAGTGCAAAAGAGAGTGGGGAGAAAGAGCGCAAAAAAGAGGGGGAGAGAGAGAGCGTGCAAAAGAGAGGGGAGAGAGAGCGCAAAAGAGAGGGGAGAGAGAGAGCGCAAAAGAGAGGGGGAGAGAGAGTGCAAAAGAGAGGGGGGAGAGAGAGAGAGTGCAAAAGAGAGGGGGGAGAGAGAGAGCGCAAAAGAGAGGGAGGAGAGAGAGAGTGCAAAAGAGAGTGGGGAGAAAGAGCGCAAAAAAGAGGGGGAGAGAGAGAGCGCGCAAAAGAGAGGGGAGAGAGAGCGCAAAAGAGAGGGGGAGAAAGCAAAAGAGAGGGAGAGAGCAAAAGAGAGGGGGAGAGAGAGAGCAAAAGAGAGGGGGGAGAGAGAGAGCAAAAGAGAGGGGGGAGAGAGCAAAAGAGAGGGGGAGAGAGCAAAAGAGAGGGGGGAGAGAGAGAGCAAAAGAGAGGGGGGGAGAGAGCAAAAGAGAGGGGGAGAGAGCAAAAGAGAGGTGGAGTGAGAGAGCGCAACAGAGAGGTGGAGCGAGAGAGCGCAAAAGAGAGGGGGAGATAGCACAAGAGAGAGGGGGGAGAGAGAGAGTGCAAAAGAGAGGTGGGGAGAGAGCGCAAAAGAGAGGGGGAGAGAGAGAGCACAAAAGAGAGGGGAGAGAGAGCACAAAAGAGAGGGGAGAGAGAGCGCAAAAGAGAGAGGGGGAAAGCAAAAGAGAGGGGGGAGAGAGCAAAAGAGAGGGGGGAGAGAGCAAAAGAGAGGGGGGAGAGAGCAAAAGAGTGGAGGGAGAGAGAGCAAAAGAGAGGGTGGGGCAAGAGCAAAAGAGAGGTGGAGCGAGAGAGCGCAAAAGAGAGGGGGAGAGAGCACAAGAGAGAGGGGGGAGAGAGAGAGACCGCAAAAGAGGGGGGAGAGAGAGAGACCGCAAAAGAGAGGGGGGAGAGAGACTGCAAAAGAGAGGGGGAGAGAGAGCGCAAAAGAGAGGGGGGGAGAGAGAGCACAAAAGAGAGGGGAGAGAGAGAGCGCAAAAGAGAGGGGGAGAGAGAGCGCAAAAGAGAGGGGGAGAGAGAGCAAAAAAAAAGGGGGGAGAGGGAGCAAAAGAGAGGGGAGAGAGAGCAAAGGAGAGGGGGAGAAAGAGAGCAAAAGAGGGGGGAGAGAGAGAGCAAAAGAAAGGGGGGAGAGAGAGAGCAAAAGAGAGGCGGGAGAGAGAGCAAAAGAGAGGTGGAGCGAGAGAGTGCAAAAGAGAGGGGGAGAGAGAGAGCAAAAGAGAGGGGGAGGGAGAGAGAGCAAGGGGTAGGACCGATGTACTGCAAAAAATGGCCGTGTGAACGGGCTTTAGGACTAGTGATATTATAAAAGCTAAATGGAATGAACAAAGTATAAAGAATTTGTGCAAAACTTTATGAACACAAAGGATACAGCGATGATTAAATTACATATCATATCTAAGATGTACACATAAATGGATTCTCAAATGCTCAGTTAGTTTCATCACCAAATTTTCATTACAGTTATATGTCCTAAGAGGCACCCATAGTACATGTAGTATTTCAGAAGTGTGTCAACAACCGCAACAGCCGGCGTTCTGCTAGAGGAAGGGTCGCAAAGGACTTACATCATCCAGAAGCATCCAGGAATGGCCTCAAACACGTCTCAACCGCAACAGGCAAGGTGCAAAGCTCAAGGAAGCGGGGAACCAACCGCTAAAGCGAATAATAAACAAGGAAGGAAGGCTGCACAACGGGTATAATTCAAACAGAAGGTTTATTTGGAAAATAAAACCTAGGCAGACATGGAAAAGGCAAGCAGGCTAAACTGATTGCCTTTCCCATGTCTAGGTTTAATTTCCCAAATAAACCTTCTGTTTGAATTATACCCGTTGTGCAGCCTTCCTTGTGTATTACATGTAGTATTTATATTGTAAAGTATTGAGAAGAAATTAAACAAATGTTACATTTATTTAATTCAAATGAATACCCATAAACACTGACAACAGTATAAACATTACTTAAACAATAATTTAAAATATACTCACGCTCCACAAAGTATGAGCTGGCATCAATTTTCCATACAATCTGACCTCTGTGAGCCCCGTTAACCCCTCGATTCTTGTAGTCCAAAAAATTTTCTGATAGGACCTCATCTATATAAAGAACAGAATTTTTTTTTTACAAATACAGTTAATAAACAAAATATTATATTCTAGCATCATCTTCGAAATGTACTTTCTAAATGTTTCATAATCCCCATAAGGGTCTGACTAGAGTCTGATACATACATAACAGGAAACAGGAGTTTAAAGTGTCATGTAAGTACTATTGTAAGGCACTTTGTAATGTAAAGCTGATTCAAAGCATACTTCAAGGGGCATAAAACACTAAATACATTTTTAAGCATAATATTGACATTATTTTCTAGTCATGGGTGTCGCCATGTTGAAACCTAGCTTTAACTTCATTCCAGTGCTGACGTGTTTGCTCACGTGCAGCAACTCTCCTTCAAATGCCTGCAGTGTAACCTAGATATTTAGAGGGAGGTGGATGAAGGCATTTAGGCCTAGATTACAAGTGGAGGACAGCCATTTTAGCGCTAGCATTGCTAAGTGCAATCCATAGCGCTTCCATTTTTGCAGTCATATTACATGTACAAATTAAAATATTAGCGCTCCATGGAAAGCTTAGGTCACGCTAACATCTGGAGTTGGATATAGAATGTGCTTTAAATCCCTCATATAATAAACTTCTATGGGGGAGGACTGAAAAAACTCATGTCCTGGCTATTGCTTGAGTGCTAAGCCGATACTTAAAGGATTTTGACTAAATGTCATTAGGTTTGGAGTTTAAATTATTATTATTAATAATGTTATAAGTCTTGCTCTACAAGTAGAAAAGAAAAAAGTATATGATTGTTTAGCCATAGTTGGGATAGCCCTATCCATGTAAAACACAATTAAAATTACACTACAATGTTGCCAGATTTTAATTTTGTTTTGTAATATTTTTTTAAAACACTTCAGTGGCGGCTGGTGAATTTTCAAGGTGGGGCGCTAGACCCCACCCCTTGAAATAAAGCCACATCCTTCAAATGGCTCCACCCATTTGAAACAGTTTAAAAAAAAATACAGGGATACACACAATATATATATATATATATATATATATATATATACAGTATATCATTTGTGACCAACAGTGAGTACATGCATATACACAGGGGTTAGACACAGTTATAGGGCAATACTAAAACACATTAGAACATTTTTGTTCTGCGTTTTTTGTTCCTTTCATGAGGATATACCCACTCCAATGGCAAAGATGAAAAACATTCATGTGCCCACATTCTAGTCATGTTAATATCATTGATGAGATGAAATTTAAAGTTTAAAGGGCTATTCTAGTCAAAGAATACAATGCTTTAATTTGTAAAAGCATGTCATTTTAACACTAGCTTCTCTGCAATCTATAGGCTAGATTACAAGTGGTGTGCTAATGTTAAAATATCACGCCGCGCTAACTTGAGGAGATGAGAGGATACGAATATCAGAAGATGGATGAAGACTAGTCAGGTGGAAGAGGACATCCCCAGTGGAGCGCCGCCATAGCTGAAGAGGGAAGAAGGACCGCCACCATGGATGAAGATAGAAGAGGAGTACCACCTTGGAGTAGTAGCTGCCCACCTAGGAGCCAGATTTAACTTAGGTGAGTACCCTCTTAGGGGTTTAGCATTAGGCTTTTTTGGGTGGGAGGGTATTTTTTTTTTTAGAATAGGATTGTTTTATGCAAAAGAGCTATAACCACTTTGCAGTGGCGTATTGGCGGTTTAGGGGTGATTACGTTAATACGTTATCGCAGCTTATGGAGTTGATAGTCTAGTTGGGTTAGGTTGCGCTGTGGAGGGCATGTAAGGGGTTAATAGTTTAGAGAAGCTTTACATTTATATACAATTTTTTGAAATGTCAGCTAGAACTGATGATGTGAGTTTTTGCTCCATACAAGATACTTTGGAATCCAATTGCCCCTCTACCCTCAGTTTCCAAGAGGCTTGTAGTGTTGCATCACTGGAAAGCTTGGAAAGAGAGTCTACATTGTCTAGCCATGTAACTAATACCAAGTTTCCCCAAAGAAAGGTTACCTCCAATTTTTACCCGATACATCATCGGGGAAAATTTTTGGAGGTTTTTCACAAGCGGGTGGTTGAGGATTTAAAACAACTAAGTATGTCTACTACATCAACCACGCACAACCTCTCTAAATCAGAAAAAGAAGCGATTACTTCAATACAGAATAATGACAAGATTGTCATACGACAATCTGATAAGGGAGGCAGTGTGGTGGTACTTGATCGTGTAGACTATGTCAACGAGGCTTTACGACAATTAAATGATCCTTGTACATACTCAATTATGGATCGGAATCCCACCAAACGTTTTCAACATGAAGTTGGGAAGATGCTGGATGATGGGGTGGAATTAGGAATATTGGATCAACAAACAGCAGATTCCTTGTATGTGAAACATCCAATTATCCCCATCTTCCATCATCTGCCCAAGGTCCATAAGAGCCTCACTAATGTCAAGGGTCGCCCCATCGTTTCAGGGATAGGCTCACTCCTTGAGCCTTTGGGGGGTAGTTATCAAGCCGTCAACCTCAAATACGCTGGAATTCCGCAGCGTATTTGTGGCGAGGCTGATTCGCCTTAGTTATCAAAGGCTAGAGACTGGCAAAAGTTGAATTTTGTGACGTAAACTTCGATCCGCCGGAGTCAGTCCGACACAGATCGATTCTTACGTCACTCCAGATGTTCCGCACACAAGTGCGGCACAATCTGACTACTTTTGCTAGTTATCAAAAAACTAGCAGGTACGCTCAGCACTTTTACGGCCCAGCGTACCTGGTTTTCAAACCGCCACCCTGGAGGCGGCGTATCCCATAGGAATCAATGGGAGTCTGACCATAGCGAAAGTACAAGTTCGCTGCTGCCAGACATCCCATTCATTCCTATGGGAGCTGTCTACACCTAACACCCTAACATGTACCCCGAGTCTAAACACCTCTAATCTGTCCCCCCCTACACCGCCGCAACTAAATAAAATGATTAACCCCTAAACCGCCGCTCACGGAGCCCACCGCAAGCTACTCTATACATATTAACCCCTAAACCGCCGCTCCCGGAGCCCACCGCAACCTACATTGTACCTAGTAACCCCTTATCCTGCCCCCCCTATACCGCCGCCCTCTATAGTTATTAACCCCTATCCTGCCGATCCCGCACCTCGCCGCAAATAAATAAATAGTTAAACCCCTAAACCGCCGCTCCCTGACCCTGCCGCAACCTATATTAAATTTATTAACCCCTAATCTGCCCCCCCTACACCGTCGCCACCTATAATACATTTATTAACCCCTATCCTGCCCCCCACTACACCGCCGCCACTGTAATAAAATTATTAACCCCTAAACCTAAGTCTAACACTAACCCTAACACCCCCTAACTTAAATATTAATTAAATAAATCTAAATCATATTTCTATTATGAACTAAATTAATCCTATTTAAATACTTACCTTTAAAATAAACCCTAATATAGCTACAATATAAATAATAATTATATTGTAGCTATTTTAGGATTTATTTTTATTTTACAGGTACCTTTCAATTTTATTTTAACTAGGTACAATAGCTATTAAATAGTTATTAACTATTTAATAGCTTACCTAGCTAAAATAAAGAGAAATGTACCTGTTAAATAAAAACTAACCTAAGTTACAATTACACCTAACACTACACTATACTTTAATAAATTATTCCTATTTAAAACTAAATACTTACCTGTAAAATAAACCCTAAGATAGCTACAATATAATTAATAATTACATTGTAGCTATCTTAGGATTTATATTTATTTTACAGGTAACTTTGTATTTATTTTAGCTAGTTAGAATAGTTATTAAATAGTTATTAACTATTTAATAACTACCTAGCTAAAAGAAATACAAAATTACCTGTAAAATAAATCCTAACTTAAGTTACAATTAAACCTAACACTACACTATCATTACATTAATTAAATAAATTAACTACAAATAACTACAATTAAATACAATTACATAAACTAACTAAAGTACAAAAAATAAAAAAAGCTAAGTTACAAAAAATAAAAAAAATAAGTTACAAACATTTAAAAAAATATTACAACAATTTTAAGCTACTTACACCTAATCTAAGCCCCCTAATAAAATAACAAACCCCCCCAAAATAAAAAAAAATGCCCTACCCTATTCTACATTAAAAAAGTTCAAAGCTCTTTTACCTTACCAGCCCTTAAAAGGGCCTTTTGTGGGGGCATGCCCCAAAGAATTCAGCTCTTTTGCCTGTAAAAGAAAAATACAACCCCCCCAACATTAAAACCCACCACCCACATACCCCTAATCTAACCCAAACCCCCCTTAAAATAACCTAACACTAATCCCCTGAAGATCATCCTACCTTGAGTCGTCTTCACTCAACCGAGCAGCGATGGAACCAAAGAGGACATCCGGAGCGGCAGAAGTGATCATCCAAGGGGCGCTGAAGAAATCTTCCATACGATGAAGTGATCCTCCAAGCGGCGCTGAAGAAATCTTCCATCCGGGCGAGGTCATCTTCCAAGAGGCGCTGAAGAAGTCTTCTATCCGGGCGAGGTCATCTTCCAAGCTGGGTCTTGAATCTTCATCCTGCCGATGCGGAACATCCTTCTTTCCCAACGAACTACCGATGAATGAAGGCTCCTTTAAGGGACGTCATCCAAGATGGCGTCCCTTCAATTCCGATTGGCTGATAGGATTCTATCAGCCAATCGGAATTAAGGTAGGAAAAATCTGATTGGCTGATTGAATCAGCCAATCAGATTCAAGTTCAATCCGATTGGCTGATCCAGTCAGCCAATCAGATTGAGCTCGCATTCTATTGGCTGATGTTTGTAACTTATTTTTTTTATTTTTTGTAACTTAGCTTTTTTTATTTTTTGTACTTTAGTTTATGTAATTGTATTTAATTGTAGTTATTTGTAGTTAATTTATTTAATTAATGTAATGATAGTGTAGTGTTAGGTTTAATTGTAACTTAGGTTAGGATTTATTTTACAGGTAATTTTGTATTTCTTTTAGCTAGGTAGTTATTAAATAGTTAATAACTATTTAATAACTATTCTAACTAGCTAAAATAAATACAAAGTTAACTGTAAAATAAATATAAATCCTAAGATAGCTACAATGTAATTATTAATTATATTGTAGCTATCTTAGGGTTTATTTTACTGGTAAGTATTTAGTTTTAAATAGGAATAATTTATTAAAGTATAGTGTAGTGTTAGGTGTAATTGTAACTTAGGTTAGTTTTTATTTTACAGGTAAATTTCTCTTTATTTTAGCTAGGTAAGCTATTAAATAGTTAATAACTATTTAATAGCTATTGTACCTAGTTAAAATAAATTGAAAGGTACCTGTAAAATAAAAATAAATCCTACGATAGCTACAATATAATTATTATTTATATTGTAGCTATATTAGGGTTTATTTTAAAGGTAAGTATTTAGTTTTAAATAGGATTAACTTAGTTAATAATATAAATATTATTTAGATTTATTTAATTAATATTTAAGTTAGGGGGGTGTTAGGGTTAGTGTTAGACTTAGGTTTAGGGGTTAATAATTTTATTACAGTGGCGACGGTGTAGTGGGGGCAGGATAGGGGTTAATAAATTTAATATAGGTTGCGGCGGGTTCAGGGAGCGGCGGTTTAGGGGTTAAACTATTTATTTATTTGCGGCGAGGTGCGGAATCAGCAGGATAGGGGTTAATAACTTTATTATAGAGGGCGACGGTATAGGGGGGGCAGGATAGGGGTTATTAGGTATAATGTAGGTGGCAGCGGTGTCCGGGAGCGGCGGTTTAGGGGTTAATACATTTATAAGACTTGCGGCGGGGTCTAGGAGCGGCGGTTTAGGGGTTAGTAACTTTATTTAGTTGCGGGGGCCTCCGGGGGCGCCGGTATAGGGGGTAGAACAGTGTAGTTTAGTGTGAGTGCTTAGTGACAGGCTAGCAAGAAAGCTGTCAAACAGCCGAAGAGCAGCGAGATCGGATGAGTGATAACTCTCACAGTCCGCTGCTCATCGCCCCGCGGCTTTTTGACAGCTTTACTTGATAACTTAGGCAAATTTTTTCAGGTCCGCGGCGGCGATGTGAGGCGAGCTTAGGCGGGCATATTGGGCCGGCGAAGGCAGGAAAGTTGACACGTTGATAACTACCCCCCTTTGTGTGATTGGTTGGATGGAATACTCCAGCCATATGTTTTGGCATTGCCAAGCTACATCTGCGACACAACGCATGTGTTGGGTATGCTGGAGGACATCGAGTGGAATGCACATTACAGCTGGCTTACCATCGATGTGGTCTCGCTGTACTCCAGCATACCCCACAACATGGGGTTAGAAGCTGTTGAGTATTTTTTAACCTCCAGTGCCGATTTGACAACTGAACACATAGTGTATCTTTTACGCATCACACAGTATTTGCTTGAACATAACTACTTCTGTTTTACCTCCAGAAGCAAGGCACAGCCATGGGGGCTAAATTCGCCCCATCCTATGCGAATTTGTTCATGGGCTGGCTTGAACGGTTTTTCATCTATGGAGGTGATAACCTCCTCAGAGCAGAAGTGGTTTTTATCGCCGCTTCATTGACAACCTTATATTTATCTGGCCATCTACTGACGGACAGGCCGCATTATTTTTTCAGTATCTCAGTGAAGCCAGGCATGGCCTCACGTTTACCTATGAGTGGCACAGGCAGAGAGTCAACTTTTTGGATGTCACTCTAACAGGAGATCATGAAACACATAAGATTGTTTCAAAACTATACAGGAAACCCATCTCAGGGAACACGATCTTACATCACAAGAGTGGACATCCCTCTCATGTATTTAAGGGAATAGTAAAGGGTCAATTCCTGAGAGCTAGGAGGGTTTGTAGTAACGACAGCGATTTCCTAGAAGAATCCAAACTACTCAAGCAAAGACTAAAAAACAGGGGATACCCGCCAAAGCTGCTAAATAACATAGCTAAGAAAACGGCTATGGAGGGAAAGAATAACTCTTTAACGCCCAAACGGGGGAATAGGGATGAAAGACCACTCACATTAATTACACAATATTCCTCAGATTTCTCAAAGGTGTGTGACATCATCCGGAAGTATTTTCCCATACTTTTGGGCGATGTACATCTAAAGTCTACAGTGGAGAAGGGATTTAGGTGTGTCTATTCAAAAAACCTAACCCTAGGTAATATGCTGTCTCCAAGCCTTTTACCTTGCAAACAAAAGAACAGAGGCTCTTGGATGCAAGTTAATGGCACTTACAAGTGTGGGGATCACAGATGCAAAGCATGTGATTTCATCACTGAGGGCAAAGAGTTTTACTCTTGTACCACTACACAAAGATTTGCCTCCAGAGGGTGCATAAAATGCTCCAGTACCTATGTAGTGTACCTCATTGAGTGCCAGGTACACTCCAAACAATATGTTGGAATGACTAGCAGGGAAGTTCGCACCCGAATTAGAGAACATTTAGGATATATTAAATATGAGAGACCCTGTTCAGCATTATTACGACACTTCATTGAGGTGCACGGCAAGGATACTGGAGCATTTAGATGGCGAGGCATTGAGACTATAAAATTACCCCCTAGAGGTGGTGACAAGGATGAGATCCTAGCCAGACAGGAGGTGTACTGGATCATGAAACTGAATACTCAGGTTCCCCAGGGATTTAACTCTGAGATTGATATCATCAATCATTGGAAATAAGCTGTTTCCTGATCCAGCGCACCTCCTGTTGGGCAATAAATGCAGAGGATGTGTTTTGTTCCTCTACCTCTGATGTATTGTACAAAGTTATCACATAGTGGTTAAACTATTATCTATCTATAACAGTATATTCATAACCATATTACAATATAACTCTTTACCACCATTTTTAGATATTTAATCATGAAAAAATTGTGAGGCAATAGACAGAAGCTTTAACCTAAATTTGATATCTAAAACCCTTCTAGTTCATAGAATTATTTTGGAATTGAGTATCCATAAACTTTCTTTGTGAGTTGAATTATAACAAAAACACAAGTAATAAAATAACCATATATGCAACATCAAAAGTTTTTAACCTTAGTATAAGGCACACTAAATATAATGCATATTAGATTCTTAAGTGTAAACATCCATACAACATGGTTACAGGTCTTGTTTAGGCAGCATGTTAAATTATGCCAATTTATTTGGATTGTTTATATATTTGCACCTTGTGAACCTTATGTCTATATTAGGATGGTTGCTAAATATTTTGGTATATTTTCTTAGATCCTCATTTCTCTTGATCAGGTCAATGCTTTATTAAGTGATTTATTATGTGTGTAAATTTTGTATTTACATGGTTAATAGGGGTGTGCTACACACCAACCAATAACCATGAAGTTTGTAACCTTTTTAAACAGACACCAACCTGTGTCTAATTAGGTTTATGAGTACGGCACTGGGCCGAAACGCGTAAAACCTATTACTATTGTGTGACCCATGTTGATTTTTAAAATGGAATAATAAAGCTGTTTTCTTTTATACATATCTGGATATCGGGACCGCTTCTTCTCTCTTTTTTCACAATTTATATAAAATGTTTAAATGATGTTTAAAGGGACACTGTACCCAAATTTTTTCTTTTGTAATTCAGAAAGAGCATGCAATTTTAAGCAACTTTCTAATTTACTCCTATTATCAATTTTTCTTCGTTCTCTTGCTATCATTATTTGAAAAAGAAGGCATCTAAGCTTTTTTTTGGTTTCAGTACTCTGGACAGCACTTTTTTATTGGTGGATGAATTTATCCACCAATCAGCAAGGACAACCCAGGTTGTTCACCAAAAATGGGCCGGCATCTAAACTTACATTCTTGCATTTCAAATAAAGATACCAAGAGAATGAAGAAAATGTGATAATAGGAGTAAATTAGAAAGTTGCTTAAAATTTCATGCTCAGAGGACTTCCGGTGGGCGGCCGATGTGAGAGGACGCAAGTCTGTGGAGCTCCGGGAAAACTGGCCCACAACTTAAGCCTATTACCAAAATTACGGCCGGATAAGTTAGAATCCTTGGCAGAACTACTTTATATATCTGCCCGGCATCAAATAACAAGGAGCATAGCAGATCCGCTCCCCCACCGGTGAGGAAGGAAAGACTTAAAGCGGAAGGCGAGAGACCGTGGAAACGGTCAGAGAAACAACAGGACGGCAGAGGAAAGAAAGACAGCGGTCGGTTCTGGTGGGGCTGATCTGACAAGACACACCATTCGAGGGTGAGAGATAAGCACGGACGGTGAGGGCAGCTGGTGGTGAGTGGCAAAGCGGCGCTCCGGCCGCCATTTTACCCACTATACCTTTTATCCTGCTGGGAACCTGAAAAGGGCACGACACAAGGGCCTTGAGGCAGAGAATACTACTATTAGCCCCCGTCCCCTGGTAAAGCTGAGGAAAGGGCTTGGGAAAGTGGAGGACATAACTTTCAGATGGTGAGCAGGCTGAAAAGAGGGGAAAACAGAACTACGCAATTTAATTAGTCCCCAACTGCCGCTCCACGTGGCCATAGCCGTACGCACATTCTCAAAAACACCACACCAGAACCTGACACACTAAAGACAGATATTAAGATATAGAACGGACTGTGTGCTACATTAGATAACCTCTTTTGCCCAGGGGTATATATTTTCCTCCTCTTGCCACTTGGACAATTCACTGAACTGAACTTGCCAGATATGCGGGCATCCCCCTGGGGCCTTCTGGGGTGGGAGGATACTGAAAAACTACCGAATGTGATATAAAAAAAGAACAAGCAGTGCACTGAACCCCTACACTCTGCAAATGCATAAAAGTTAAAGGCACAAGCTACCTAAGGGAGACCAGAACACCAGCAAATAATAGCTAGGCCTAGAGACTCTTTTATCTGTCTGATTTTCACTACTGGGGGCGAGAATAAAATTCCGGATAGGTGCATGCAGAAATACTACTCCAGTTTTGTCAAAACTACCGGCACCATGTCTAACAGGCAGAAGCACCAAGAAAGGAAATCTAAAGTGGCTGCCGAGGTACACGCTGCAGAAAACATGACCGCAGAGATAATGGATGAGGGTCTGACGGACACTCACCCAATTGTTTCTCAAATCTCGGCCCTATTTCTACCCAAGATAGAGCAACTACAGACAGGGATGGACTCACTTTCATCTGATTTTAAGTCCTTTTCATCTAGACTCCAACATGTGGAGCAGAGAGTTGGAGATGGGGAAGTCTTGCAACGAGAGAGTTCTACAAAGATCAGAGCACTAGAGGCCCAGAACAAGCTATTGCTAGATAAAGTTGACGACCTCGAAAACCGCTCGAGGCGCAACAACCTGCGCATTGTCGGTCTCCCAGAAACTGTGCCAAATACAGACCTAATTGAGTTTGCTGAACGAACCCTACCCACTTTGCTACACTTGAGGCCTGAAGACATACCATGTATTGTTGAGAGAGCTCATAGGGTAGGCAGCTCTAGCCAAGACCAGAAAAATGTGAGAGGGCCACGGCAAGTAATGATCCGGTACCTTAATTTCAAGGACAAAATCCTACTTCTGAGAGCCTATCGTCAGTCCTCACCCCTAAGTTTTGAGGGTAAGAAAATTCTGATATTCCAAGACTACTCAGCGGAAATATCTAGAAGGAGAAGGGAGTTCTCACCTTATTGTAAATCACTAACAGAGGCTGGTCGCACCTTTTCCCTAATGTTTCCTGCGAAACTCAAGCTTCAGACCCAGCAAGGGGTTAAATTCTTTGAAGACCCTAGACAACTCCAGAAATTCCTGAGACAGGAAAAAGTTCCCGCACCAGATGACACCTGAGAGGGATAAATAAGTCCCAAGAGACAATAAATAACGACTCTTATTATCTGACATATGCTTATGAGAGCGGGACAAACCTAGACCAACAACAGGTTAACTATTTTAGCAAGTACTCCTATCATGGAGAGGGTTTGATGTTGCTTTTTTTTTTCTTTTCATATTTGTTCAACAGTTCATACTTTTACTTTTAATGTTGCTATGTTACACTACATTTACCTAAGATTTTCTTAGTCAAGATGCCGTAATATTCATGATAGAATAGGTAACACTGATCTTAGCGAAGCTATGTTACACTACATTTACCTAAGATTTTCTTAGTCAAGATGCCGTAATATTCATGATAGAATAGGTAACACTGATCTTAGCGAAGTGAAAGTAGCCCTTTTCAAAAGATTATTAGAACTGGTCAGTGAGAAGACACTCAGTACCTGTAGAGTTGCAGTTCATAGAAATGGCCACTAATTGAGGTAAGCCTGAATTGGAGAGGTGGAAGGCGACCCTCCCCTGAATATTTATGTACTTACCATAGCTTCTAGAAAGGGGATCTGGGGAGGTAACTAACTAACTAAATAACTAACTACTCATAATAGATAGTGAAGACCGCTATATTTAGGATATTTCTCAGTAGCTCAATTTCTTGGGCTGAAAGTACCCACAAAAGGGGAAGAAGTAAAAGAGAAAAGAGAAGGAAGGAATAGGATCTAAGAATATATAAACTTGCCTTACATCAGGAAACTCAGAATCAGGGGGAAGTGTACTGCACACACAAAATTGCACTATGCACACCAATCAAGTGTTGAAGGAAAATTGGTGTGACTTGATAGAAATGTCATTGTTTTTTCAAAACTGTTTTGCATGTTATTTATTCACTTCTTTTTTATCTAGCCAACAGGATGCTTGCCTCTCTCCCGGGGATCCAGTTAGAAGGGAAATTATTCATAGTCGGACGAACATTGTCACAACACTAACAAAACTCCCAAGGTATTTCACAATTACCATAGCACATCTCTCCACAATAACACGTACACCTGCATATCAAGCACATGTCACAATCCCTCATGGCATGTAGTAACTTGTCTATCATGAGTTGGAATGTGGGAGGTATCACGTCCCCCCAAAAGCGTAGATCAATATTAAGGTATTTACACACTAGAGGAACTGACATTGCCATTCTGGAAGAGACACACCTTTCACAACTAGAACACCAGAAGCTGAGGCAGAGTTGGGTGGGAGAAGTTATTTATACGCCATATGAACAAAGGAGGGCTAGAGGGGTAGCGGTCCTGTTTAAGAAGTCTTTGCAATACACTATTACCAAAACACTAATTGATCAAGAAGGTAGATATATTATGATTCAGCTAGAAGTGGGGGGGTTGTCTTTTGCTCTAGTTGGTGTATATGGACCGCAAACCCAGAAGCAAATGTTCTGGAAGACACTACACTCAGAAATGTTGAAGTTTACCACCTTACCTCTCCTCATTGGAGGAGATTTTAATATTGCCCCACAGGTCCCCGCTGACAGATTTTCTAACCCAGCCAGAATCACCCCATCAGCACACAGAGTACAAAACTCAAAAAAGGAGTCACTGATTATACGCACATTGGCGAGATCTCTGAACTTGCAAGATGTGTGGAGAGCCAAACACCCAGAAAGTAGAGAATTTACATGTATGTCTGTGGCAAAGGACACTCTTTCGAGATTAGACTATTTTCTGGTTTCCTCAAGCTTCTGCCCAAGAGTTGCAGAGGCTGTGGTTGACCCTATCACAATCTCCGACCACGCTCCTATAGGAATTAAGTTCCGCGCGGGTGGCAATGCTCGCACACCAAATAAATGGATTTTCCCAACTTACCTATATAGAGACCCAAACTTCTATAGGCATATCCTTGGAGAATGGCACACATACATGGATCTTAATAGAGAACACATAGACGACCCTCTCTTATTTTGGGAAACGGCCAAGGCAGTTCTGAGGGGAACCATATCAACTTACGCTGCATCATTTAAAAAACAAACCAAGCAAAAAACAGAAGAGCTTCTAGTACGTCTTATAAATGCTAGGAACAGATACCTCAGAAATCCCAACACCACAACCAGATATAAATATAAGGAAGCTAAAACACTTAGAGACAACTACATCTTCCAACAAACCAACAGAGCTTATTCCAAAACACAAGCTAAATACTACAGGTTTGGAGGTAAAACTGGGAAATTACTGGCTAGAGTGACTAGACTGACCAGAAAAAGAAGCTCAATTCTAGCGATTAAACAGGGAGCTGCCATACTTGATAGGGAAACAGACATTCAAAATGCATTCACTAATTTCTATAAAGGTCTCTACTCTATGCAACATATACACGACTCTGACAGAGACAGATTTTGGGACCCCATCCAGCTGCCACAAATAGAACAGGACCAACTCAGGGGAATTAACTCCCCCATTACCCCAGAGGAAATTGTAGACACAATTAAAGGTTTGAAAATAGAGAAGTCCCCCGGCCCGGACGGTCTACCGGCGGAATTCTACAAAATTATGGGGCCAGATATAGCTGAGTCCCTCGCAAGGTTATTTAATGGACTATTGGATGATACGGTGGCGCCATCGGCTAGATTTGCAGAAGCCCATATCAGTATTATACCAAAAGAAGGTCGCGATCCCCTTCTACCCCAATCCTATCGGCCTATATCCCTGTTGAACCAGGATTATAAAATCCTCACAAAAATCTTAGCAAACAGGCTAGCTAATGTACTGCCGTCACTAATCCACAGTGACCAGACAGGTTTTGTTAAAGGACGATCCTCGGTACTTAATATCAGAAAAGTTCAAACAATCATACAGTACTATTGGAAGATCTCACAAGACAATAAGGAAAAGAGAAATCATAAGGAAGCAGCCTTGTTACTGATCGACGCTGAAAAAGCTTTCGACAAGGTCCTAGGGGAACATCTTTTCCACACTCTTGGAAAAATGGGGATAGAAGGTCCATTTGTAAAGGCGATATCCAACCTATACAAGATCCCACAGGCCTCCATTCTTGTGAATGGAACAGCTACCCCACCCTTCATGCTCCATAGAGGCACGAGGCAGGGTTGCCCCCTGTCTCCGCTTCTTTTTGATATTGCGATTGAACCTCTGGCGTGGAAAATTAGGGCACAACTGGAAGGAATGCAGATAGGAGACACGGTCTCACATATCTCGCTTTTTGCCGATGATATGGTACTGTTTATTCAAGACCCCTGTAGGAATATCCCTAAGGTGATGGAGTTGATTGAGGAGTTTAGTAAGATCTCAGGGTACGTGATTAACACGGATAAAACAGAATTAATATGGTTACTTGCCAAAGGCGGTAGACAAATTCCAAACTTTGATTTTAAGGTGGTTGAAGGAAACTTTAAATATTTGGGAATAACCCTTCATACTGACCCACGGAGGTGGTACTCTATTAACTATGGCCCCCTGCTGAGAAACTTGAAAGATATGCTTAAAACTTGGTCCCCGCTCCCGCTGTCCCTCAGTGGTAGAGTGGGACTCATAAAAATGGTACTTTTCCCAAAAATGCTCTATTTTTTTCAGACGTTACCCTTTCTCCTTAAAAAGTCAGACCTGCAAAATGTGATCCATATGGTCCTTCAGTTCGTTTGGACTAACAAGAAACATAGGGTCAGCTACTTAAAACTCACGGCGGCCCGAGAGATGGGAGGCTTAGCACTGCCCAACTTTGAATTCTATAATTGGGCAGCTCAGTGTAAATTCGCCATTGACTGGCTAACCGGGAAAGAAAAATTTACAAACATTAAACTAGAGAATGCACTAATAAAACCCTGGACATTAGACATGATACCACACTTGACCCACTCGCAAGCTACTAAATACTTGACAGACATTGATTTGCTGAGTCAACCTGCTAGAGCCTGGAGGTTGGCCTGCAAATATTTGGGAGGTAACAATAGACTGCTAACCTACTTGCCTTGGGGAGGGAACCCAGAATTCCCTGCGGGTATCACATCCGAAGCATTTGCTAGATGGAAAGAGCTAGGCTTAAGAACAGTGGGCCAGACCCTGACACCAGGGGGGGAACACATGCAATCATTTGAAGACTTGAGACGGACATTTGGGATGCCCAGCACACACCATTACGCGTACCTCCAGGCTAGGCACTACCATACAGTACTACAAAAGGAAAATCAGGAAGCTACACAATTGCATATTAAACGAGTAGTGCAGTTAGCAGAGCAGGGTAACACATCCATTTCCCCACTTTACATGACCCTGAACAACCCAACTAACACATCGTGCAGCAATAAAATTGCTGAGGTTTGGAGTTCCTTGATGGGGGAGATAGTCACTGGTAAAGACATAGAGGAGAGTATCCTTAAGGTCAAACGAGCCACTCTCTCTTCTGATGTAAGGGAGTCACACTTCAAACTCATGCATGACAGTTACATAACACCCAAGAAATACCAAAAATGGAGGACTGACAGGGAAGACAAATGCCCAAAGTGCGGGAAGACAGATGCAGACATTAAGCACATGACGTGGAGCTGCCCCAAGTTAGTTAAGTTTTGGAAAATGACAAATTACTGGGCGACTCTGAACACACATCCCCACATTCCTGAACTAACATTTAGAAACATTGTACTACTGGATTTTGGGGATATCCCAAGACAACTTAACACATTCATCTCTAATATAGTTTTGGTAGCCAGGCGCTTAATATTCCAAAACTGGCTCAAACGTAATCCACCTACTGTGACACAGTTGAAACAGACATTGCTTAATCAATTGTTCATTGAACAATCAGATGGACTAGGCGACATGACTAAGAGAGTTAAATCTTTCGTCACTAAGTGGGAACCCTTCATACACACACTCCCAACAGCGCTACAAAAGATCATCATAACACCATTTAAAAACACGGAGTACATACTTGAAGCCAATTTGAGAGGGGAGTGGGCATTCGAATAACTAGGAACTGTAAGAGGAGGGAGAAGAGGTGAGTAATCCGAGTTGGCAAATACCATTGTTCAATCACTTATTAGAATTTGTTTGTTTTGTTTTGTTTGTATGTTACAAAAAGTGCCCTAAGGGAGGACTAAATCAAGCTACATGGATCTAGTCATTCTATTAAATGATACTGTATTCACCATGTAAACCTTGGCCGCCCCACAGTTAGGGGCACAATTGGTCCAGACCAGTTTCTCATGTTGAAAAGAATGTTGTTGAATTATCGTTTGATGGTTGTACTGAATATATGATGTATTTGTCTTCCTGAATGTGGCACACAAAAATAAAGATATTTAAAAAAAAAAATTTCATGCTCAATCTGAATCACAAAAGAAAATTTTTGGGTACAGTGTCCCTTTAATGATGATTTTTCTTGTATAATGCATATTAATTGAAGATTTGTATCTTTAAAATAAAAAAAGATGCTCAAAATCAATATAATACTTAAACTAATATACCATTTACAAGAAAATGCATATCATTTTGAACATTGTATCAACATAGCTCCCATAGTTATAATAGGGAGGATTTTTTTGTCTTTATTAGTCAGGTACAGGGAAAATATGATGTAGATGTAGGCGTTCTGTGGTTGCTAGCTGGGCGTGCCAGGGGAGTAACCTGCATTTTATTTGGGATACACCGCCAGTAGTGCGATATATTTCAAGGGCAGCCCTGCAAATTAGGTATAGAGTCTCAGCCATGTTTGTCTCGCCACCTTTTCAGTGGTGGGATTTTCCAATGTGAGGCAGGTAGTGTAGGTTTAGTAACAAAAAGGTTAGGTATGTATTATTTGAAGTTTTCCAATGCAGAAACGATTTTCTGTTTCAGTGAGCTCACTGTCTGTGCTGTGTAGAAACACTTCAAATACCCCCCCCCCCCGCCCACTGATAGTGCCGACGAGTGGCGATGTCGGCTGAGTTTTACAGGAGACGCAATCCCTATTATTTTCTATGGGAGACACATCGCCGACTTTGCGGGTTAGCCCCTTTTTTTAGAATATATTGACAGACTGCGAGCCTGGCAAACCCAAGCAGGCAGTTTCTCCCCGCTCTGTCGATATTTTGAATATCAGGGCCGGAGTCGGAGGATTAGTATGGCGGATGCTAGAGCCTGTGCTGAAGGAGGAGGTCATTTAGCATAGGCTCTGGGATCACCTGCAATAATCTTCCTATTAGCGCGGCCCTGGACTCTATGAAGAAGGGTCGGATAAGCGCAGCTCCTCAGTGTGCAATAAGTAAGTATTTTAACCTACAGGTGACACTGTGCCACCTGTAGCAAAATAAGATTAACATTTATTTTAATGAAAATGAATGTAAATGTTAACAAATATTCAGTATTTGTTTCGTTTTAATCTAATCGAATACCAAAGAGTAATCGAACACGAATATTCATTCTGAATGATTAGTCTGAAATTAATTATTCTGTGGTGCACATGTTTAACACTGCCTAAACTTATAAAAAGTGGACCTTTATTACAGTAACATTTTATTTTTTCACTTGCACAAGAAAAAAAAGATTTAACAAGGCCTGAATGGCCTCTAATTGCCCTGTTTCCACATGAGCCTTCAGGCTCGCCGGAAACAGCAGTTAAGAAGCAGCGGTCTTAAGACAACTGCTTTTTAACTCATCCACCTGCTCTGTGCGACGGACAGCAATCATCCGATCGGGTTGATTGACACCCCCTGCTAGCAGCAATGATATGCTGTCAGCATTTAGCGATGTCGGGCGGACATGATTCGCTACAGCGAATCATGTCTGCCCGCCATTTGATAATTCGGCCCCAAAGGGTTAAATGTATCAAGTTTTTTCTGGCTATGTGGAGCAGGATTGCCACATATATAACAAGCAAAAACTGTTTCTTTTTTCTCTCTGCCACCTCAGAAATGGAGAGATCAATCATCCCGACACTCGCTCTTTTGGGGCAATTGACATGCCATGCTGTAGCGCAATTGTTGCACCGGAGCAGGGGACAGTGCAATGTTAAATTTCGCCCTGTGATGAAACATTGCAAGTTGTGCTTGCAGACGGACAGGTTCCCTACTTACGAACATGTCCACCTGCAAGCATGGGACATTGACCCCAAAGTAGATATGTGCGATTTGTTTCGGATCGATTCAGAAATTCGGCCGAATTTGGTAAATTCGGAGATTCGGATCGATTCGAATTTCTGAATTAAAATAGTGCTGAATCTACGAATAAATCCGAATTAGTTTGGCTTTATTCGGTAGATTCGGATGGCAATGGATTACACTAGTATTGTACAGTATATTAGGTTATATCACTCTGCTATGGGTTACACCTAATATACAGTACATAATAATAGTCTAATACACAGCATATCCCACCTAACACATACCGAAATTCCAAATTTCCGAACCGAACCGAATCCAGACGAATTTATTCAAATCCGAATGAATCCGAAACGTATCCGCAACAAATTCATTCAAATTTTTCCAAATTCAAATCGATCCAAACCGAAACAAATTTTTCGATCATGCACAAGTCTACCCCAAAGTGTTTTTGTTATAAAACATGTGTGACTTTTATAAAAACTCTTTACAAAAAATTTAATTGGAGTCTCTGCGATGGTGTATCTGTTTGTGATATATCTGAACAGTCTCAAGGTTACCGGCACCAGTTTCTCTAAAGCAGGATACACGCTGTAGGTACCAGACCTCAAAATCATAATAATCTATCACAGCAGCAAACTTCCATTTCCTTATAAAGTTCTTTTATTATGAAAAGACGTCCACAAATGGAGAATGCTCATTTGTTCATGTATAGAGACATGACTAAGAAACGTTGTCTGTATTTTGTCATTTGTGGATGTTTTTCCAAAATAAAAGGACTTTATAAGGAAATGGAAGTGTGCTGCTTTACTGGATAAGTATCTGTTTGTGATGACAGAAAAAAGATGATTCCTGACTGGAATCTTGTTGAAAAGGTAGTCAGATTTATGGTTGAGTCAATAACAAGGGCTTCAACAGGAACAAAATATGTCACTTGGTAACAGTACCAGTCAATAATAAAAGTATGCAATGAACAGGGTAAATTACTACTTACTGTTAGGAAGGTCTTGGAAATCCCATGGGTTGGATAAGTAACTACTAACAATGAAGGCGGGGCTTAAAGCAATTGTGTAGTCAGGAATGGATTGAGTCATGGGGGACAATTTACTATTGCCTGAATGGTGCCTAATGCACCTGTTTCCGCCACTGGAAACAGGAGTTAAGAAGCAACGGTCTTAAGACCGTTGCTCCTTAACTCATACGCCTCCTCTGAGGTTGCGGACATCAATCCGGCCGATCGGGTTGATTGAAACCCCCTGCTAGCGACCGATTGGCTGCAAATCTGCATGGGGTGGCATTGAACAAGCAGTTCACCAGAACTGCTTGTGCAATGTTAAATGCCGACAGCGTATGCTGTCAGCATTCAGCAATGTCTGCCAAACTTTGATAAATCGGCCCCAAGAACTTAAAGCAAAAAGAACAGAACTTGGAGATCTTGAAGTCAGGAACAAACTGGGTTAGCATTTTAAAGTAATCAATTTGTGGTCATAATATAATGGGTAAGCATTTGATTTACTCAGAACAGTCCTTGGTAATCATTTAGTCAGAAATAGACCAGATTAGCAACTTGAAGTAATCAGAAAAGGCCTTTAGGCACCTATAAAGTCAGGAACAAGCAGGTCAGCAACGTGAAGTAAATAAAATTCATGTAGACAGGAAAGGGAGCCCCTTGCAAGTAACGACACTCCATAGGAGCTGCCTTGAAATCTATACAGAATAGTGGCACGTGGAATCATGTCTTCCTGTTTATGTCCATTTAAATTTGAAACTAGCCTTAAGTGTGTGAGGCAGCAATTCAACACAGAATCTTAAGATAATGTGCAAGTTAAAGACTGAAAGATGCCTAGTGGGCGAGTAAGCATAAATAATGTCATGTTCAGGTAGGCTCTTCATTACTAATGCAGCCTTAAAGGAACATGACACTTTGAAGTTCTTTCCTGATTGAGATGGAGCATACACTTTTTAATAAACTTGACAAATGACTTATTTCATCAAATTTGCTTCATTTTCTTGAAGGAGTAGCATTGTACTACTCAGAGCTAGATAAGCACATTAGGGGAGCCAATGACAAGAGGCATATATGTGCAACCACCAATCAGCAGCTAGTTCCCAGTAGTGCATTGCTGCTCCAGAGCCTACCTAAGTATGTTTTTTTATCAAAGGATACCAAGCAAACAAAGCCAATTAGGCAATAAAACTAAACTGGAAAGTTGTTTAAAATTTCATGTTCTATCTGAATCATAAAATTTAAAAAAATTGTGTTAAGTTTCCTTTTACAGCAGATGTATTTAAAGAGAGACACAAAAAATGTACTACAGCAAAAACAGATATTGTAAAACAAAATCTATATCTATATATCTCATTATTTTTATAAATATTGGTTCTCTAGGGAGAGTAGTTTAACTGGCTACTGCTTTTACTGCACAGAGTTTCTGGACTTGCCTCACTAAGGACCAGATTCTCTAAAAAAAAAAGATGTTTGCTCATGTGAGAATCTGTAAAAAAAGATCTGTCTCTGCTACAAGGTCCTTCAAGGGATTTTCTAAAGGCAAATTTAGCAATTTAAAAACCATATTGAAAATACAGACTAAAAACATTATTTAAATTTCATATTAAAAATGATTTAAAAAGTATGCATTAAAATTTGTATTTATTTTTCTATTATAAAATGAGTCTTGCAGCTTTGGTGAGTGAACTGAATAGGAGCGTTCATTTGGTGCATCTGAATATTTTTGACAGATCTCATTGTATTCCCTAAGCATCTTATACATGTTAAGCTTTCCAAAGGCAACTGGTAAGTTTGTGTAAAAAACGCAAAGTTTCACCGAGAGAAAAAGACTTTTATGGAAAACTAGAAGTTAGAAGGTGTCCTCCATTTATATTATATTTGTAGATGTACAATATGTTTATATATATATATATATATACACACAGTATATACAGGTGAAACTCGAAACATTAGAATATCGTGCAAACGTTTATTTATTTCACAAATGCAATTTAAAAGGTGAAACTAATATATGAGATAGACTCATTACATGCAAAGCAAGATAGTTCAAGTCATGATTTGTCATAATTGTGAGGATTATGGCTTACAGCTCAAGAAAACCCCAAAACCACAATCTCAGAGAATTAGAATATTACATGCAATTAATAAAACAAGGATTGTACATACCTGTAGAACAATATTGGACCTCTGAAAAATATAAGCATGCATACTGTATGTACTCAGTACTTGGTTTGGGCCCCTTTTGCAGCAATTACTGCCTCAATGCAGTGTGGCATGGAAGCTATCAGCCTGTGGCACTGCTGAGGTGTTATGGAAGACCAGGATGCTTCAATAGCGGCCTTCAGCTCTTCTGCATTGTTCAGTCTCATGTATCTCATCTTTCTCTTAGCAATGCCCCATAGATTTTCTATGGGGTTCAGGTCAGGCGAGTTTACTGGCCAATCAAGCACAGTAATCCCACGGTCATTGAACCAGGTTTTGGTGCTTTTGGCAGTGTGGGCAGGTGCCAAGTCCTGCTGGAAAATGAAGTCAGCATCCCCATAGAGCTCGTCTGTGGAAGGAAGCATGAAGTGCTCCAAAATCTCCTGGTAGATGGCAGCGTTGACCCTGGACTTAATGAAGCACAGTGGACCAACACCAGCAGATGACATGGCTCCCCAATCAACACAGACTGTGGAAACTTCACACTGGACTTCAAGCATCTTGCAGTGTCTGCCTCTCCAGTCTTCCTCCATACTCTGGGTCCTTGGTTTCCAAATGAGATGCAAAATTTGCTCTCATCAGAAAAGAGGACTTTGGACCACTGAGCAACAGACCAGTTAAGTTTTTCTTTAGCCCAGGTAAGACGCTTCTGACGTTGTTTGTTGTTCAGGAGTGGCTTGACAAGAGGAATACGACATTTGAAGCCCATGTCCAGGATCTCCAGGCTGCGGTCATCCCTGCTGCTTGTGCACCTTTTTCTTCCACACTTTTCCCTTCCACATAACTTTCTATTAATTTTCTTTGATACAGCACTTTGGGAACATCCAACTTCTTTTGCAATTACCTTTTGAGGCTTTCCCTCCTTATGGAGGGTGTCAATGATAGTTTTCTGCACAACTGTCAGGTCAGCAGTCTTTCCCATGATTGTGATTCCTACTGAACCAAACTGAGAGACCATTTAAAGGCTCAGGAACCCTTTGCAGGTGTTATGGCTTAGTTAGCTGATTAGAGTGGGACACTTTGAGCCTAGAATATTGCACCTTTTCACAATATTCTAATTTTCTGAGATTGTGAATTTGGGGTTTTCATGAGCTGTAAGCCATAATCATCACAATTATGACAAATCACGGCTTGAGCTATCTTGCTTTGCATGTAATGAGTCTATCTCATATATTAGTTTCACCTTTTAAGTTGCATTAGTGAAATAAATTAACTTTTGCACGATATTCTAATTTTTCGAGTTTCACCTGTATACACACACACACACATATATATTTATATATATATATATATATATATATATACTGTATGTGTGTATATATATATATATATATATATATATATACATATATATACATATACATATATACACACACATATATGCATGGCTTGAAATTTCCACTAGTCCCAGACAAGAAAGAAATTACAGTGGACTAGTAACTTTTTCCCTTTGGGCTAGTAAGTTTTAAACCCTTACTTGTAAACTATAGCGATATTTTTCTACTCCTGTCTGTTTGTGTTTTGTGTTTGATTCTTCTTCATGTAATTCACTGCAGTATAGAAAACAACAATTATAACATTTATGTGAATTGTTTTTTTTGGCTTTCCAAATTTTCCCTAAAAACATTCACAAGAAACTAACTAGCCAGTGAATCAATTTGTACAAAATAATAGCAAAACAGTTAATAAATAAACAACACTTTATATTGTAGAAAAAGAAATAATTGCAATTAACAAATCTCAAACTTCAATGATTAAAAGAAGCCCCGGAAGGAATGAATTGAGAGCAGGGGCATGTGACCACACTACAGGCCAATAGCAGTGGGTTGCTAGGCAGAGTTTAGGGGAGGAGGAGCTGGTATAAGTGTTGAGGGTTGTGAGGCGGAAGCCAGCATCAGTTTCCCTTTTGAAGCGGGAAAAGCTGACAGTCAGAATGGAGAGCGTGAGCCTTTTGCTGGAACAGGTAAGGACCTTGGTAGTGGAAAAAGGTGTTACCTGGCTCCAGCAGAGGCTCTTTTCAGAGGACAGCGGTTCCGGTGCAGGGACGACGGCAGTCGAGCCAGCGGGGACATCAGGTCAGGAGCGGTACGGTCGGCCGGTGAGGCGGTCAAAGCCGCCGGTGCGGCTTAGTCCGGATGACAGGAGGGGAGCTTTGGGACAAGAGAGGTCTGATACGGCCAGAGGTGGAGGTAGCGGAAGGTCGGGAGGCAAGAGAAGGGCTGTGGAGGAACTGTGCACATCTCCAGTGTCAGCAGGGAGTAGGAGGGGAACACTGAGGCCTAGGTTGCTGGGGACGAGCTTAGGCAGCGGTGAGGGGGGAGTAATTGAGGCACAAGAGGTTTGTTCGGGGAGCAGGGAGGGTGCGGTGGCAGTAGCCAGGAGCGGTATAAGTAGAAAGGGGGGTGAGAGGGGGGGAGATGGTTTGGTCATTGAGGGTGCTAGTGTGAATAGAAGGAGAGGAGGGGAGGGGATGAGTGAGAATGAGAGAAGCTTTAGGGTTATTGGAGGAGCAGACGTAAGCTTCGGGAGCAGTGAGGGGAGGGATAAGGAAACTGTAAGGGCTGTGAGTGGCAGCGGAGGAATTGGAGGGAACATTAGGAGAGGGGAGGGGAGGGAAAAGGAGGATAGGAATGTTGTCAGGGGCAGTGGGGTATTGGGGGAGAATAGTGGAAGATGTAGGGGCAGGGGAAGAGGAGGTGCTGGAAAAGGGCAAGCTAAGGGCAGAGGCCAAAAAGGAAAAGGGATAGGTGTGGAAAGGGGAGCTGAGGCAGACAGGGCTGGCAGGCATAGTGCAGGGGGAATATCAAGTGGGATAGGAGAGGCCGTTGAGGTGTTGGTGCAGGATATAAGGGAAAGGGATAGGGTTACAGGGGGTAGGGGGGATGGGGAAAAAAGGGGTACAGAGACAGAGAGGGGCAGGGAGAACAGGAGTGGGGGTAAAAGGACTGAAAAAAGGAATAATCTGGAAGTTAATGATTGTGTTTCAGAACCGGAGGAGTCGGACAGCGTCCCGGTGGAAAGGCCGGGGTTGCCTGCGGAGCAGTCTTCATTACAGGAGCTGGAGGACGTCCTGTGGATGAATGAATCTTACAGTGACTTCGCTGGAGAAGAGTCGCAGTTGGGACAGCAGACGGAACCGGAGAGATCGGCACAGGTAGGAGAGATGGCTACTTTAATGCAGCTGCTCAATTCACTGGTGCCTGGGGGGGGACACGTAACTCAGAGTGAGGGACAAATTGGGGGGATTAGGGAGGAACGAGAGAGGGGTAGGGGAAGAGAGAGGGAGGACACTAGGGGGCAGAGACATCATGTTAATCATTCTTCACAGAGATCAGGTGGAGGTTCAGGTGGTCAGAGCAGAAGGGACAGGAGCAGGAGCAGAGGGGCACGGCGGAGGGAGAGATCCCGGACGCCAAGGATAGACTACAGGGAGCGGGAAAGGCACACGTCCCCCACATGGGGCAGGCGGGATAGAGATCGAGAACATACACGAAGGAGGGAAATCTCTATGTCTTATAACATTGATGATAGGGGGAGAAGATCTGCAGGTGACATGGCGGAAAGGAGGAGAGAGGCTACAATGGTGGTGCAGGAGCCTGTGACAAGGCCGCCAGGTGAGACGGCGGGTTCCCTGCAGGGGGGGAAGGAAAAAGAAGAGTTGGGGGAGTGTATGAGACGGTGATGAAAGGTCTGAAGGAGCTGGTGGCTCAATTAGAAGACAAAAGGAAGGTTGGGGGTGATGTGGGGACAGCAGCGGGAGCATGGGTACCGGCAGTGAAGGAGGTTAGTGTACCGGTGGTGGGAACCCCTTCGGGGAGTGGGGGAGATAAAGGAGGGTCGGTGCCGGTTGCAAGCGGTGAAGTGTTAATTGTGGCGGATCAAGCTTTGCGAAGGCCTTGCTTGTGCTCGGTAGGACCGCTTGGGATCCATCTGAGTAAAGAGGTTAAAGAAAAGATATGGAAACGAGAGTTTGTAGAGGTTTTTTCATTGTTGCCGTTGGACCACTTTATTGAGATAAAGGAGGATCCAAAGGGGGAACAGGGCAAAAAGGAAGAGGAGGAGAGAAAGAAAAAGTGGAGGAAATTACCTTAAACTTTTTCAAACTGGACGAGGTCCTTTTGCATATTAGCCCCCGAGCAGAGTTCGGCTATGTTTTGCTATTTTGATGAAATAGCAGGGGCTCAGAGGACATATGGGGGTCTTGCCTGGTGGCGGTACGATGAACAGTTCCGCCAGAGGCTGGCGGTACGACCAGAGATGCGGTGGGATGACAGGGAGATGGGGGTGTGGTTGGAGTTGATGACTCCTTTGAGGGGGCAGTCCTTTCGGAGCGGAGGAACGGGGGCTAGCGGAACGGCCGTGGGGGCCACAGCGGTGGCAATTAAAAAAGGCCTCTGCTTCCAGTTTAATGAAGGGGTGTGTAGGTTTGGAGGGGCGTGCAAATACAAGCACGAGTGCTCAGGATGCGGAGGTGCGCACTCTGGGGCAAAATGTTTCCGGAAAGGAAAAGGGAATGGAAAAGGAGGTGAGGGTGCTGCAGCGGGCTCGGACCCCGGTGAGGGTAAGAGAGATGGCCCCGTGGCTAAGACAGTACGGTAAGACAAAGGGTAGAGCGGGGGATGAGAAGCTGTTACTGACGGGCTTCAGTTCAGGGTTTCGTATCCCGTTCGAGGGGTCAAAGGGATCGGGTGTGCCTGGGAATTTGAAATCGGCTGAGCAATTCCCAGAGGTGGTTCAAGTTAAGTTGGAAAAGGAGGTGGCGCTGGGGAGAATGGCAGGCCCCTTCAAGGACCCTCCATTCCCGAACTTGAGGGTGTCCCCGCTAGGGGTGGTCCCAAAGAAGACGGCGGGACAATTTAGGATGATTCACCACCTGTCTCATGCTAAGGGCTCGTCTGTTAACGATGGGATTGACCCGTCTTTGACTGCAGTACGTTACGCATAATTTGATAAGGTGGTGAGTGTGGTCAGGAGAGCGGGGGTAGGAGCATTGTTGGCAAAGGTGGATGTTGAGGCAGCCTTTCGGCTTTTACCAGTCCATCCGGTGTGTCATCATTTATTGGGTTGACAATTTCAAGGGGAATTCTTCGTGGATTTGTGTTTACCCATGGGATGCTCCATATCCTGTGCGTATTTTGAAAAATTTAGTACGTTCGTGGAATGGGTGGTGAAGAAAAAGGCGGGCAGGTCATCGGTGGTCCATTATTTGGACGATTTCCTGTTTGTGGGGGAGGCTGGTTCTGGAGTTTGTGAAACATTGTTGGAAACATTTGTTGAAGTGGCTGAGCAATTCGGGATTCCGATTGCACCAGGAAAGACGGAAGGGCCGGTGACTAAGTTGAGTTTTCTGGGAATCCAGATTGACTCAGTCTTGATGGAGTGCTTGTTACCTTGGGAGAAGGTGGTAGATCTGAGAAAGGTCATAAATGGGATGCTTGGGAAGGTGAAAGTGTCGTTGCGAGAGTTGCAATCGCTACTGGGCAAGCTTAATTTTGCCTGTCGGGTGATCCCAGTTGGAAGGGTGTTTGGAAGGCGCCTGGCATTGGCTACGGTTGGGGTGAAGGAACCGCACCACAGGATCCGGCTTTCAAATGATTTGAAGGAGGATCTAAGAGTGTGGTTGGTGTTTCTGAAGGAGTTCAATGGGCGGTCGCTCATTCAGGAGGGGCCAGTATCGGATGAGGTGTTGCACCTATACATGGATGCTTCAGGAGCCCATGGCTTTGGGGCATATTTTGACGGCAGATGGTGTGTGGATACATGGCCTGAGGAATGGAGGGAACAAGGTTTAACCAAGAATTTGTTGTTTCTAGAATTGTTTCCGTTGGTGGTGGCTGTGATGGTATGGAATGGTGAGCTGAGGGATAGGAAGGTGACTTTCCACTCTGACAATCTGGGAGTGGTATTTGCGATCAATAAGTTGACAGCGAAGTCGAGGCCGGTGATTCGGCTTCTCCGAGTGTTTGTCCTGGAATGCTTGAGGGGGAATGTGTTTTTTCGGGCGGTGCATGTACCCGGGAAGCAAAATGTGATTGCTGACTCTCTTTCCCGGTTGCAGTGGCAGAAGTTTCGGGAAGCAGCCCCGGAGGCGAAGTTGGATGGGGAAGAATGCCCAAGGGCATTGTGGCAGATGGACTTCTTAAAGGTTTGAAATTGGTGAGAGGGGCTTTAGCCCAGAGTACGTTAAGAGCTTACGTGCCAGTATGGAAACGGTGGTTTTGTAGGCTGTACAGGGATGGGATCAGGCTGTCAAAAGAGGAATGGGTATGGTACTTAGTTGATTGGGTGCATGAATGGAAAGAGGCGAAGATGTCAAAATCCATGGTGAATCGTCAGGTGGCGGCGTTAGCCTTTCTGTTTAAACTGATGGGATGGGTCGATTTAACAAAGGAGTTTTGGGTAAAATTGGCGGTGAGAGGTGTTTGTAGAGGTGGAGCTATGGGGGACAAAAGACGTCCACTTGTATTTGGTTTACTATTAAAGGTAGTTGGGGCTTTGGAGGAGGTGTGCAATTCGAAGTTGGAGTATTATTTGTTCCGGGTGGCTTTTGTATTAGCTTTTTTTCTGGGCTTTTAGGGTGTTGGAATTGGTAGGGGCCAATAGAAAGGACAATGGTGGTATCGGGTTGAGAGATGTGGTGATATCAAGGGAGGAAGTGTCTATTTGGCTTAGAAAATCTAAGACAGATCAGGAGGGTGTGGGCCGCTTAATCAAGTTATTCGCTATCGGGGGTGTTTGTTGCCCGGTAGGTTCACTGGTGGACTATCTGAGGATCAGGCCAAGAGGTGAGGGCCCTCTTCTGAGGCATGAGGATGGAGGAGCATTGTCAAAATACCAGTTTGGGGCGGTGCTTAGGAGGGCTTTGTCCGTGGCAGGGGTGGATCCGAAAGACTTTTAGAATAGGCGCGGCAACTGAGGCGCATGAATTGGGTTTGAGTGAGGAAGTTGTGAAGAAGGTGGGAAGGTGGAAGTCGGGGTGTTTTAAACATTATGTTCGGCCAAACATGATAGTATATTTTTGTTTTTCTTGACAGGTCCAGTTCAGTGTTGGATAGTTGGACATTCTTTCATTTACTGGGCGAGAAAGGCAGCAGCAACAAAGGAAGGGGGAATCCAGTTAGGACTTCCTCGGGAACAGGTTGGGGTAAAGTGGTTTGGGGTAAGAGGTCTCAGATGGGAAGGGGTAGTGGCTACAGTGAGTAAGTATGCCAGGCTGTACAAGCCTCCTGACAATTTGGTGATACACGCTGGAGGAAATGACTTGGGGTTTATGGCTCAAAAAGATTTGATTGACCAGTTGAAGGGTGGCATGCGTAGGTTGAAGGTTTTGTTCCCGAAGGTGATAATTGTGTGGTCAGAAATTGAGACAAGGTTGGAATGGCGTTCAGCTTGGGATGTCAGGAGGCTGGACTTATCCAGAAGAAAGGTTAACAGGACTCTATCAGGTTTTGTTTCTCAGTTGGGGGGTTTTGGCATTCGCCATGTTGAATTTGAAGGGGAATCAGGCAGATGCTTTTTTATTAAGGATGGGGTGCATCTCAACGAAGTAGGGTTGCACTTATTTAATTTTAACCTAAAAGAAGGGGTACAGAAGGCCTTAGCCCGGTTGGGCGGTGTCCGACGGTAGGTCGGGCCGTGGCGGGTGCTGGCCTTATCAGGCGAGTTTTATGTGGTAATGGTACCTCATCGGACGATGGGGAGAGTTTAAGAAAAGGGGGCGTGCCTGGCAGCAGCCAGTGGAAGGCACGTGTGGTGGATGATGGACAGCACCCCAGGGTTTTTTGTAACCACATTGGTTAGGTGGTTGTGTTATTTGTAAACATTTGTTTGTTTAATAAATGCGGGCTGCGGCGTTTTGTACCCAAAAACTTGGTCATGTTTGGTTATTGGTTCACAAGAAGAGTGCCGAATGTGTGAGTCATAGATAAAGTTTCTGTATACGGATAACTATCCAGCTATATTTTTTACAATACCAACAAGGACTTTTTTACTTTAAAAGAAATTAAAAATTACATTTAAAATATATATTTTTCTTTTTACAGTGGAGAAGATTGTATAAACAGCTTTACATAAAATACAGACTCAATTAAAAAAAAACATAATAATCTGTGGAAAAAAATACATAATTTTCCTACAGTTATGAATAAAATGTGGTTTTGTTTTTTGACCCCCCTTGTTCCAAATATGAAGGAATTATGTGAACTTACTTGAAACACTAAACAGAAAATGGGGCACACAACTATATACTTCTGCCTCTCAGAATGCACTCTCCTGAGTATTCATTAAAAGGCACAAGCCATTCTATAAATAGCAGACATCTTTTTTTTTTTGTTTGATGTTTGACTAAAAGCATGAGCAGAGAGATGATTCTCGAGTAACAAAATACCCTGTAGATTTCCATTAACTTCTTTCCTTAAAGATAATTATTTATTTAGCCTGCAGTGAGAAGTTACTTTGCCTGAAATATGAGATTTATCCAAAATACAATGAATTAAGTCTAATAGTTTCTGTAATTTTTTTAGTTTATTTCTTCAACCTGCCTGATAATCCTCAATAATAGTGAACATCACATATTTCGTCTGGCTGTTCAGTAAAATATATGTTTAAAAAAAAAAAAAAAAGATTTCCAGATCCCATTGTGAGACTTGTGGAAGTTTTGCCACCCTCTTTAACCCCTTAATGACCAGCGATGTTCCCTGTACGTTCCTGGTCTTTCTATGGGGGGTTCAATAGAGCGGTATTACCAAGCCTGCAGGATGGAGGGAGGGTATAATAGTGCGGTCTTGCAACTCAAAGCAAGACCCGCGCTATTACTCCCAGACAAACCCTTAACGACAAGCTACATACATGTCATGGTCATTAAGGGGTTAAATAATCAACCATAATAAAGAGACATTAAGCAGTAAATACATGTTATAAGCATAGTATTGAGTTTTTCCCGCCTCCTTCTAGTCACCATGTTGAAATGTAGTTTTCACTGCATTTCAGTGCTGATGTGTTCAGAAACCTGCAGTGAAACCTAGGTTCCAGAATGGTGGCACATACATACAAAACATAATATAGGGCTAGATTACAAGCACAAAAATAAAAATATTGTGTTAATATCGATCAAGCATAATCAATACTGTTTCTATTACTGAGCTTATATTTTAGGTCCAAAGTTATATTTTATTGATCGAGCAGTAGTCTAGTGTGCACTAACATCTGTGTTATGGATAATGCAGGTGCACTAAATCCCATATATAAAAGACTTCTATGGGAGTGCACAGTAAAATTCATCTTGGATCTCACTTTACTGCTAACCCTAGGGTGCAAAAAAAAAATAGATACACATATACAAACACACACATAACCACACATACATACACACACATATACACACATACATCCACACACACACACATGCACACATACATCCATACACATATACACACATACATCCACACACACACACATGCACACATAAATACACACACACACACACACATACATGCACACACATATACACACATACATAAACACACACACACACACACACGATTGCACACATACATTCATACACATATACAAGCACACACATATACACACATACACATATACACATACATACATCAACACATACAAACATACACACACATACATCCACATATACAAACACACACATACATACACACACACACACATATATATATATATATATATATATATATATATATATATACACACACACACACAAACACATCCATATATAGAAACACACATATACATACATACACGCACATACACACACATACATACACATATACACATGCACACATACACACACATGCACACAAACACACATACATACACATATACAAACATACACACACTTATACAAACACACACATACATACATACATACACACACATGCATACACATACACAAACACATACACACACACAGGCATACATACATACACACACGCACACATACACACACTTATACAAACACACACATACATACATATACATACATACACATGCATACACATACACACAAACACATACACGCACATACACACACACATACATACACACACGCACACATACACACATACATACACACACACATAACCACACACATGCACACACACATACACCCACACATACACACACATGCACACTCATATAAACACACACATACCAGTTTTTAAGTTTTGCATATCATTAAAAAATGACAGATTGAAATTTGTTTGTAGGTATTTTCTCAATTCAGTTCTTAACTGCTAATATGAACTATGCATATATAAAAAATATGACTTTAATGTCCCTTTAAAAAAGAAAAAAGGCTAAAACATGTATTGTACAACTATAATTCCTTCTTTTTTTTTTAAGTTTTCCCATTCATTGAGTATAACACCATGATTGCCATCTATCATTATATGAAATGTATTTACACATTGTCTTTCCCACAAATGAAATGACAGATTATTGTCCACTGTAATACAGAAACATCTGGTTTCCACATGTTACATTGTTGACAGATGGCTATGAAGACCATACTTTAATAACCACATATTCCCAGGAAAGCATTTAATTAGTAGCATTATATTCTTCTATAGAAAATAGACATGGTTGCTTTAAATAAAATCACATAAATAATCTATTTAGGATGAAAATCATGTTTCCGCACGGACTGCTATTATAGTTGGGTCACTAGGCTGGCAGACTCTGAAATGTTCTCTCAACTCGTAGCTGTTTCCAAGAGAACTGTTTCCCTGTGAGGAAAGTCACATTTCTAGATGCTGTCAATGAAAACCTTAAACCTAGTGTCAATTCCGCAACCTACAACAGATGGCAAAAATATCACAGAAGAAACTCATTGTGTTTGATAAAAGAATGTTTATGCAGTATAATCCCTTTTATTTGTTGTATTCCAGAGATTGTGTTATGATATTCACGTATCCACAGTGCTTTGTTTTTGTCTTTGGTAATGGAAAGGTCAAAATCACACAATATGAAATCATGTTCAAAATATAGGAACACTTGGATTAACTACATATGACCTCTAATTGCAATTACCTAGTAATTTATTTGTAAACTCTTCCGAGCAACGTCCTTCTCATGTGTTAATTTGCATCTGTATTTCTGTATTCGGTATATTCTGTATTTTCTGTATCACTGGACTAGATTTAATAGATGCTAGTAATCTAACCGCTAGATTAATAGATGCAGGTAATGTTACTACTAGATTAATAGATGCAGGTAAGGTTACCGCTAAATTAATAGATGCTGGTAAGGATGCCGCTAAATTAATAGATGCTGGTATGGTTGTTACTAGATTAATACATGCTGGTGAGGTTGCTGCTAGATTAATACATGCTGGTGAGGTTGCTGCTAGATTAATACATGCTGATGAGGTTGCTGCTAGATTAATTGATGCAGGTAAGGTTGTCGCTAGATTAATAGCTGCTGATAAGGTTGCAGCTAAATTAATAGATGCTGGTAAAGTTACTGCTAGATTAATACATGCTGATGAGGTTGCTGCTAGATTAATAGATGCTGGTGAGGTTGCTGCTAGATTAATATATGCTGATGAGGATGCTGCTAGATTAAATAGATGCTGATGAGGTTGCTGCTAGATTAAATAGATGCTGGTGAGGTTGCTGCTAGATTAAATAGATGCTGGTGAGGTTGTTGCTAGATTAATACATGCTGGTGAGGTTGCTGCTAGATTAATACATGCTGATGAGGTTGCTGCTAGATTAAATAGATGCTGATGAAGTTGCTGCTAGATTAATAGATACTGATGAGGTTGCTGCTAGATTAAATAGATGCTGGTGAGGTTGCTGCTAGATTAAATAGATGCTGGTGAGGTTGCTGCTAGATTAAATTGATGCTGGTGAGGTTGCTGCTAGATTAAATAGATGCTGATGAGGTTGCTGCTAGATTAATACATGCTGATGAGGTTGCTGCTAGATTAAATAGATGCTGGTGAGGTTGCTGCTCGATTAATACATGCTGGTGAGGTTACTGCTAGAATAAATAGATGCTGATGAGGATGCTGCTAGATTAAATAGATGCTGATGAGGTTGCTGCTAGATTAATACATGCTGATAAGGTTACTGCTAGATTAATACATGCTGATGAGGTTGCTGCTAGATTAATACATGCTGATAAATTTGCTGCTAGATTAATACATGCTGATGAGGTTGCTGCTAGATTAAATAGATGCTGATGAGGTTGCTGCTAGATTAAATAGATGCTGATGAGTTTGCTGCTAGATTAATTAGATGCAGATGAGGTTGCTGCTAGATTAATACATGCTGGCGAGGTTGCTGCTAGATTAAAACATGCTGATGAGATTTCTGCTAGATGAAATTGATGCTGATGAGGTTGCTGCAAGATTAAATAGATGCTGATGAGGTTGCTGCTAGATTAATACATGCTGGTGAGGTTGCTGCTAGATTAAATAGATGCTGATAAGGTTGCTGCTAGATTAAAACATGCTGGTGAGGTTGCTGCTAGATTAAATAGATGCTGATGAGGTTGCTGCTAGATTAAACAGATGCCGATGAGGTTGCTTCTAGATTAATACATGCTGATGAGGTTGCTGTTAGATTAATACATTCTGATGAGGATGCTGCTAGATTAATAGATGCTGATGAGGTTGTTGCTAGATTAAATATATGCTGGTATGGTTGCTGCTAGATTAAATAGATGCTGGTGGGTTTGCTGCTAGATTAATAGATGCTGATGAGGTTGTTGCAAGATTAAATAGATGCTGGTGAGGTTGCTGCTAGATTAAATAGATGCTGATGAGGTTGCTGCTAGATTAATACATGCTGATGAGGTTGCTGCTAGATTAAATAGATGCTGGGGAGGTTGCTGCTCGATTAATACATGCTGGTGAGGTTACTGCTAGAATAAATAGATGCTCATGAGGATGCTGCTAGATTAAATAGATGCTGATGAGGTTGCTGCTAGATTAATACATGCTGATAAGGTTACTGCTAGATTAATACATGCTGATGAGGTTGCTGCTAGATTAATACATGCTGATAAATTTGCTGCTAGATTAATACATGCTGATGAGGTTGCTGCTAGATTAAATAGATGCTGATGAGGTTGCTGCTAGATTAAATAGATGCTGATGAGTTTGCTGCTAGATTAATTAGATGCAGATGAGGTTGCTGCTAGATTAATACATGCTGGCGAGGTTGCTGCAAGATTAAAACATGCTGATGAGATTTCTGCTAGATGAAATTGATGCTGATGAGGTTGCTGCAAGATTAAATAGATGCTGATGAGGTTGCTGCTAGATTAATACATGCTGGTGAGGTTGCTGCTAGATTAAATAGATGCTGATAAGGTTGCTGCTAGATTAAAACATGCTGGTGAGGTTGCTGCTAGATTAAATAGATGCTGATGAGGTTGCTGCTAGATTAAACAGATGCCGATGAGGTTGCTTCTAGATTAATACATGCTGATGAGGTTGCTGTTAGATTAATACATTCTGATGAGGATGCTGCTAGATTAATAGATGCTGATGAGGTTGTTGCTAGATTAAATATATGCTGGTATGGTTGCTGCTAGATTAAATAGATGCTGGTGGGTTTGCTGCTAGATTAATAGATGCTGATGAGGTTGTTGCAAGATTAAATAGATGCTGGTGAGGTTGCTGCTAGATTAAATAGATGCTGATGAGGTTGCTGCTAGATTAATACATGCTGATGAGGTTGCTGCTAGATTAAATAGATGCTGGTGAGGTTGCTGCTCGATTAATACATGCTGGTGAGGTTACTGCTAGAATAAATAGATGCTCATGAGGATGCTGCTAGATTAAATAGATGCTGATGAGGTTGCTGCTAGATTAATACATGCTGATAAGGTTACTGCTAGATTAATACATGCTGATGAGGTTGCTGCTAGATTAATACATGCTGATAAATTTGCTGCTAGATTAATACATGCTGATGAGGTTGCTGCTAGATTAAATAGATGCTGATGAGGTTGCTGCTAGATTAAATAGATGCTGATGAGTTTGCTGCTAGATTAATTAGATGCAGATGAGGTTGCTGCTAGATTAATACATGCTGGCGAGGTTGCTGCTAGATTAAAACATGCTGATGAGATTTCTGCTAGATGAAATTGATGCTGATGAGGTTGCTGCAAGATTAAATAGATGCTGATGAGGTTGCTGCTAGATTAATACATGCTGGTGAGGTTGCTGCTAGATTAAATAGATGCTGATAAGGTTGCTGCTAGATTAAAACATGCTGGTGAGGTTGCTGCTAGATTAAATAGATGCTGATGAGGTTGCTGCTAGATTAAACAGATGCCGATGAGGTTGCTTCTAGATTAATACATGCTGATGAGGTTGCTGTTAGATTAATACATTCTGATGAGGATGCTGCTAGATTAATAGATGCTGATGAGGTTGTTGCTAGATTAAATATATGCTGGTATGGTTGCTGCTAGATTAAATAGATGCTGGTGGGTTTGCTGCTAGATTAATAGATGCTGATGAGGTTGTTGCAAGATTAAATAGATGCTGGTATGGTTGCTGCTAGATTAAATAGATGCTGATGAGGTTGCTGCTAGATTAATACGTGCTGATGAGGTTGCTGCTAGATTTAATAGATGCTGGTACGGTTGCTGCTAGATTAATACATGCTGATAAAGTTGCTGCTAGATTAATACATGCTGATGAGGTTGCTGCTAGATTAATACATGCTGATGAGGTTGCTGCTAGATTAAATAGATGCTGGTGAGGTTGCTGCTAGATTAATATATGCTGATGAGGTTGCTGCTAGATTAAATAGATGCTGATAAGGGTGCTGCTAGATTAAATAGATGCTGATGAGTTTGCTGCTAGATTAATACATTTGATGAGGTTGCTGTTAGATTAAATAGATGCTGATAAGGTTGATGCTAGATAAAATAGATGCTGATGAGTTTGCTGCTAGTTTAATACATGCTGTTGGGGTTGCTGCTAGATTAAATAGATGCTGATGAGGTTGCTGCTAGATTAAATAGATGCTGATGAGATTGTTGCTAGATTAATACATGCTGGTTAGGTTGCTGCTAGATCAAATAGATGCTGATGAGGTTGCTGCTAGATTAATACATGCTGATGAGGTTGCTGCTAGATTAAATAGATGCTGGTGAGGTTGCTGCTAGAATAAACAGATGCTGATGAGGTTGCTGCTAGATTAAACATATGCTGATAAGGTTGCTGCTAGATTAATAGATGTTGATGAGGTTGCTGCTAGATTAAATAGATGCTGGTGAGGTTGCTGCTAGATTAAATAGATGCTGGTACGGTTGCTGCTAGATTAATACATGCTGATGTAATGTTACTCAGAAAAGTATTGTATAATTTTAAATCACTCTTTACCATTTTAAATCACAATAATTTATAAGTAAATGAATAATGTTGTCTTTGATCCAGAATAAATCAATTCAAATTCAACTTTATTTCAAACAATTAAAATATGGGAACAAAAAAATAAATAAATATCATAGTTGTCCGTGGGCACTGCTATAAATGGAACCCTTGTGGTTTGATAGAAATTATATTGCAAATTGCAATAAATATTGCTGTATATTTACCCAGGATTCTGGCCTATGTATGATAATATAATAAAATGTTTGGAATAAAGTGTTGTTGCGTGTGATTTATTTGTACATTGTGTTATTCACATATAACTGACATGTATGAATAAATATACTATACTATGGGGGATGTAGTAAGAAAGAAGACAGCGCCTCATTGTGCAAGTAGGTCTTTTCTGATGAAACGGCCAGGAGCTTGTGGCCGAGAAACGCGTTCTTATTCTTTTATACTAAGCCTTGTATTCTGTGGCTTTTTTATGGTTGCCTGCCAAGCCAATTTTATTACTAGCAGAGTTTTTTATCGAAATCAGCTCTGTATAGGATCATCTGCTCATTTCCAGTTTGCAGCTTTGATTGCAGCTACACAGGATTTGGATTCGAATTACTGAGGAGAGCCCACAGCCGTCCACTAAAGATCTCGGATGCCATTCGGCACAGCGTACTGACTGCTGTAAAAACGTCAGCCCGCCTATTCGCACCACTTTCAACAAGGGTGCCAATACTCTTGTGAGTATATTTCCTTTTTTCTCCACTTCCACTATGAATTTTACATTCAAGACCTACTTGCACAATGAGGCTCTGTCTTCTTTCTTACTACTTCTAGATTTTGGGTCCTGATCAGATACCGCCAAGACCAGCTGCCGTTTGCTCTTCAAATATTCCTTTCCTCTGAATACTTCTACTGAGACGAAAAAGATCTTCAGTATTTGACTTTAGGAACACCTCCGTTTCCAGTCTCCAGTGTGCAACTTATATCACCACTTCTGGGACTTATTCACGATAAGCCTTTTCTCTCTCTTTTTTTACATGTTTTAGAGTTTAATCTATAGAGATTATATATGCCAAATTTGTTTTACTCACAGTTGTTTATTCACTATTGTTGTTTTTTAATTGTTTTATTTGGTCACTTTGCACAAAGGTATATACATATACTTAAATTGTTATAGAAACAGGGTTGTTTTACATACAAACAATCCACACTGTTATATTTCAGTTATTTCACCTAGTGACACTGTTTAATCATTTTAGAAACAGCACTGCACTACATTATTTGAAGACCAATTTATTTGAGTTTGAGTTAGCAATTTGAGTTTGCCTTTTGCTTTCACTTCATTTTTGGGTGTTTTGTGTTTTATCACACATACCTCAGGCGCACGCTATTACCATTTTCTACATTTGGTATTTTTCTCTGTGTACTATGGGGGATATTTATCAAAGGTCTGGCGGACCTGATCCGACAGTGCGGATCAGGTCCGCCAGACCTCGCGCTCGCTGAATGCTGAGAGCTATACGTTCTCCGCATTCAGCATTGCACCAGCAGCTTTTCTGAGCTGCTGGTGCAACGCCGGCCCCTGCAGATTCGCGGCCAGCAGGGGGGTGTCAATCAACCCGATCGTACACAATCAGGTTGAATTGCAGAGATGTCTGTCCGCGGACATGTTATGAAGCAGCGAAGCTTGATAAATGGGCCCCTATAAGTGTATTATGCTTCACATATTATTAATATATTCGCTGTAAAAATATATGGTAAGCCTTATATTAGAATACATAGTACATTGTTGCTGTCCTATATCAATACTTGAATATAGTAGGATGATATTTTTACAGGTGACAAATTAATAATAAAATATTAGATGGACCAGTTATTCACAAGTATTCAAACTTTATAGCCAACTGAATTGAAAAACTTGATACAATGAGGTAATACAGTATCTATTACAATAGTAACAATTAATTCACTTGGCAAGCAGCCCAAACATGTAACAGTATTTAATGATAACTAGTTACAGTATGATTGCTGGTCGCTGCTAACTGTGAATTCTATAATCAATTAATCCAAAATTGTACTAATATTTATCAGATAGCTATCTTATTGTTGATCCTTGTATAAAAGTTTAACCATTTATCTTGGAATTGCAGCAAACAATATACTATTATGTTTAAATAACGTGTAAAATGTAAAACTTTCATGATTCAGATAGCGGGGCGATTTAACAAGGGCCGAATAGTCCCTGTTTCCTCTTGTTTACGCGCGAGCCTTCAGGCTCGCCGGATACAGGAGTTAAGAAGCAGCGGTCTTAAGACCGCTGCTCCTTAACTTGTCCGTCTGCTCTGAGGCGGCGGACAGCAATCAACCTGATCAGATAAGATCGGGTTGATTGAAACCCCCTGCTAGTGGACGATTGGCCGCAAATCTACAGGGGGCGGCATTGCACAAGCAGTTCACCAGAACTGCTTGTGCAATGATAAATGCCGACAGCGTATGCTGCCGACATTCAGCGATGTCTGTCGGACATGATCCGCTGAGCGGATCATGTCGGACAGATATTTGTTAAATCGGCCCCAGAGCATGCAATTTTAAACAACTTTTCAATTGACTTCCATTAACAAAATGTGCACAGTCTTCTTATATTTACATTTTATGAGTCACCATCTGCTACTGAGCATGTGCAAGAATTCCCAGAATATACGTATATGCATTTGTGATTGGCTGATGACTGTCACATGGTACCAGAGGAGTGGAAGTAGACATAACTGAAATTAGTCAGAAAAAAATATAATACTCATTCTATTGCATTGTCTTGTATTCATGCATTTGTTGATTATGCAAATCTACTGTATGGACTGGTCTTTTAATGTTGTACATAAACTAGCAACAATTAAAGCACCAAGCATATTTGCTTAGCAGGCTATAGAAACATATCTGCAAAAATACCTTATATTCATAATAAAAATAACATTTTCACAGCTAAAAACAGGCACATCACAGGATATCCTGGCATAATTCAATCTTGCTGAAAGTTCAGGATCCAGGGTGAGCCCACTATTTAAAAAGTTCATCAGCTGATAACAAAACGGACCGGAATAAGTTCTGATCCCTCCGACTCTACGCGTTTCGTCTGCCGCCTAAGCAGACGTTGTCAAGAGATTTCACAGAACGTATAGTTTACACTAAACAAACACACATTTTTTTATGCCGGGTCTAACAAACACACCCCCTCTATTGATTGGAGAGCCATTTAGACATTGTAGCCAATCAAGAGAAGATTGGAGGAACACCCCCTCACATTCATTGGATATGTGGCAACTCCTCCATGATGACATAGGGTAACGTAGTAATTGCTATGTGTTTTATTAAATCAGCATACATATCTGGAACCATGGGTAAATATACAGCAATATTTATTGCAATTTGCAATATAATTTATATCAAACAACAAGGGTTCTATTTATAGTAGTGCCCACGGACAACTCTGATTTAATTTTTTTATTTTTGTTCCCATATTTTAATTGTTTGAAATAAAGTTGAATTTTAATTGAATTATTCCGGATCAAAGACTGCTAGTTTACTTATAAATTATTATGGTTAAAATGCTAAAGAGTGACTTCAAAGTATACACTTGTGCTCTGAGTAGCATTACACAGAACCTTTTCTTTTGTAAGATTTGTAAATCATTATACAATGGGTAACATACAAGCAAAGTATTAAAAGGCAACTGAAAATCCACCAAGTTTAACTTTTTAAGATCTCTTTTTATTTTTCTTCTGATGACCTTTTATTAAAATATTTCACTTTTTTCCACTGGTCAATGATAATTCAATCTCAAATAAAAATAAATACTTTTCCTTTTCAATTAGTTGCTGTTATCATACTACTTAAAGGGATACTAATACCATTTTTTTCTTCTTTCATGATTCAGATAGAGCAGGCAATGAAGGGACAGTCAACACCAGAATTTTTGTTGTTTTAAAAGATAGATAATCCCTTAATTACCCATTCCCCAGTTTTGCATAACCAACACATTTATAATAATACACGTTTTACCTCTGTAATTACCTTGTATCTAAGCCTTTGCAGACTGCCCCCTTATTTCAGTTCTTTTGACAGACTTACATTTTAGTCAATCAGTGCTCACTCCACAGTAAATTCACGTGCATGAGCTCAATGTTATATATATGAAACACATTAACTAACACCCTCTTGTGGTGAAATACTGTCAAAATGCATTTAGATTAGAGGCAGCCTTCAAGGTCTAAGAAATTAGCATATGAAAGTCCTAGGTTTAGCTTTCAACTAAGAATACCAAGAGAACAAAGCAAAATTTGTGATAAAAGTAAATTGGAAAGGTGTTTAAAGTTGCAAGCTCTATTTGAATCATGAAAGTTTTTTTTGACTGTCCCTTCAATTTACTCCTATTATCAATTTATGTTCTTTTTCTTGCTATCTTTATTTAAAAAGCAGTAATGTAAAGCTTAATAGCCGGCCCATTTCGTTTCAGAACCTGGGTTATGCTTGCTTATTGGTGGTTGAATGCAGACAACAATAAGCAAGCGCTTTCCAGGGTGCTGAACCTAAAATTGTCTGGCTCCTAAGCTTAACATTCCTGCTTTTTAAATAAAGATAGCAAGAGAACGAAGACAAATTGATAATATAAGTAAATTAGAAAGCTGCTTAAAATTGCATGCTCTATCTGAATCACTAAAGAAAAAATATTGGTTTAGTATACCTTTAATATATTTTAGCATAAAATATAAATAAATTCCTCATCTACTGAATCTGCAGTCACAACCTCCTTAGAAATAGTACTACAGTTTAACTGGTTCTACTGTTAACTTTGTTTACCTTATAGTAATATCACCTCTTTTTTTTCTAGCCTTAAAGGGACAGTCTGGTCAAAAGTAAAACGTTCATGTTTCAGATAGGGCATGCAATTTTAAACAGCTTCCCAATTCACTTTTATCATCAAAACTGCTTTGTTCTCTTGGTATTCTTTGTTAAAATCTAAACCTAGGTAGCCTCATAAACTTATTTCTAAGCCGTTTAAGCCGCCTCTTATCTTAGTGCATTTTGACAGTTGTTCACAGATAGACACTGCTAGTTCATATGTGCCTTATAGATAACATTATGCTTTTTTATGAGTCAGCACTGATTGTCTAAAATGAACTGAGATAATGGGGGGCACTATGCAGAGGATTAGATGCAAAGTAACCACAGAGGTAAAATTGTATTATGATAATTGTGTTGGTTGTGCAAAACTGAGGAATGGGTAATAAAGTGATTATCTATCTTTTTAAACAATGAGCATTTTCAAGTAGACTGTCCCTTTAAGGGGAGACAGCTTCACACATGCAATTTCTCCTAACTGCCCTTACATACACGCTCCAGAGCTTACATCCCTGGATACCAAGAGAACAACATTTTTGTTAATAGTAGAAAGTTGTACAAAATTGCAGGCCATTTCTGAACCATGAATGAAAATTCTGGGGCTTCATATCCCTTTAATTGAGCTGTCAATTACTGAATCTTTTGTCATTTGCAATATCGTTTTGGGAAAGAGCTGCACAAAACAAGGTCACATAGTTTTTTAAAGTCCCTTATAAGCACTTTGAAAGCATATTATGTTATCAGCAAAATACATGGTAACATATGCTCGACAATGCTAATTTAATCCCACTAATAATAAAAAATATCATGGGAAAACCCTTACTTTAATTTGCAGTGTTATATTTTTTGTAAAGGGACATTCATGTCAACACTTAAGGCCCAATTATCAAAATGCTCCTGGCATGAAGAAAAATCCTGCATCTTTTTTAAAACATTATATTGCAATGTATGGGTTTCTCCTCTGTATGGAGCTTGAGGCCCCTTGCTGAAACAGAAGTTATGAAGCAGCGGTCTAAAGACATTGAACCAGCTGGCGCAATGATACATGCCGACAGCGGACATGATACGCTACTTTGTATCATGTCCGCTCGCATCTTGATAAATATACCCCTATGACTCCCACCTAGGAATCAATCACAATCCTTAGAAACGTTTATCTAATCATTTTCCAACATACATCACAACAAAAGCCTATACATGCACACACATACTTATATACACACACACATACTCATACACACACACATACTCATGCACACTCATACATACACACATATGCACACACATATACTCATACACACACACATACTCATACACACACACATACTCATGCACACATACACACACACATACTCATACACACACACATACTCATGCACACACACACATGCACAGATACACACTCATACATACACACATATGCACACACACATACTCATACACACACACATACTGATACACACACACATACTCATACACACACACATACTCATGCACACACACACATGCACACATACACACACACATACTCATACACACACACATACTCATGCACACTCATACATACACACATATGCACACACACATACTCATACACACACACATACTCATACACACACACATACTCATGCACACACACACATGCACAGATACACACTCATACATACACACATATGCACACACACATACTCATACACACACACATACTGATACACACACACATACTCATACACACACACATACTCATGCACACACACACATGCACACATACACACACACATACTCATACACACACATACTCATGCACACACACACATGCACACATACACACTCATACATACACACATATGCACACACACATACTCATACAGACACACACACACATACTCATAGAGACACACACCCATACTCATACATACAGACACACACATACTCATACAGACAAACACCCATGCACACATACACACACCCATACTCATATATAAACACACATGCACACACACATATTCATACAGACACACACATGCACACACACACACACATACTCATACAGACACACACCTATACTCATATATACACACACATGCACACACACATACTCTACACATACTTTATTAAGGACATACTCATACAGACACACTCACACACATACATGTGCACACAATCATACAGACACACACACATACATGCACACACAGACACATGCATACACACACACACACACAGAAACACTCAGACACACTCACACACACACATGCATACACAAACACACACAGACACACTCACACACACATACATACACTCACACACATACATGCGCACACACACATACACACTCACACACACATACATGCACACACATACAGACACACAAACACACACACGCAGACACACACAGACAGACACATATGCGCACACACGCATACACACAAACACACTTTGAAAAACAGACTGTGATTACTGCTTAGTCCCAATGGAGAGTTTGCAGGGACTATTTCAAAGGCAATACAGGATCCAAGGATCCATGTAAAAACATCTTTTAGTGGTACAATTTAATGAAGAAAAGCAAAAAACTTTCTGTTAGGGAAGCCTATTTTATGTGTTTCATGCCCATATTGGTGATTTCTCAAAGCTCACACACACATGCACACAAACACACACGCACAAAAATGCATACACGAGCACACATTTACACACTCACACACATGCATACACACACATGCACACGCACACACACATGCACACACATACACACTCACACATACACACAAGACACTAACTCAAACTTGAAAATGTTCCCAATATTGTATTCTCTATCTGTCCATGTGTTAACATTTAAGATAACATTCTTTCTTCTTTTTTGTAAAATAGTCTCCCATATATCCCTGTACCAAAAGGCTATGGGATTCATAAACAGACTAACAACTCAACTTACTTTCTTACTTATTTTTTCATATAAACTAATTAGAGTACTCGGACACAATCTTTCCATCATAAAACCATGACAACTCCCAATTATAATTTTTTCATTAATAACTCCTTAGTGTACTTTCTAATATCTTTCCAATTTTGACTTCTGGTTTAACTGTCTATTATTGTCTGGGTTTTACTCTTTAATAAACATAAGCTTTTGCTATTACTATGGCAGCCATCTTGGGGAACTTTACTTTAGGGCTGCTGGGAATATACATCTTTCTATCACAGGGAAAAACATCCTTAGAAACCTTGATTGTATTCTGCTTGGACAAGTATTTTTACAAGGGTAGATCAATAAGTCCTAATACTAATTAGGTTTTACATTACTGCAGTAAAAGTATATTGTTGTATATTGTTTTGAGTAGGCAGATGCCAAATGTCAAGTGTCTAATTTTAAACTTTTCTTATTTAGAGGACGTTTTGTGTGTGCTCTTCAGAAAATTATTTTAAAAAAAGTAGCAAAGTGAATATCAATACTTGATGAACAAAAAACGTAATAAGGGCATAGGGGGATATTTATCAAAGCCTCAACTATGCTGCATTCGCCGGCACCAATACACTCGTCTAACATCGCCTAACATTGCGGACGCGAACCTGAATACGCTATCCATATTTATAAAAAAAGCAGTCAAAAAGCCGCGCACCAAGTACGGGGAGATGAGCATCGGACTGTTGTTAACTAACAGTCATCGATCTCGCTGCTATTCGGCTTTTTACCAACTTTATTTATACCCTTTGACTAAACGCCGCCACTATACTAAAATGTTTAACCCCTATCCCGCCGCTCCCAGACCCTGCCACAACTGTAATAAAGTTATTAACCCCTATCCTGCCGCTCCCGGACCCCGCCGCAACTGTAATAAAGTTTTTAACCCCTATCCCGCCGCTCCCGGACCCCGCCGCCTTAAATAAATGTATAAACCCCTAAACCTCTGGCCTCCCACATCACTACCATTAACTAAACCTATTAACCCCTAAACCGCCAGCCCCCACATCGCCATAAACTAAATTAAGCTATTAACCCCTAAACCTAACAACCCGCTAACTTTACATTAAAATTACCACATCCCTATCTTAAAATAAATTAAAACTTACCTGTAGAATTAAAATAAACTATTTTTAAACTATTAATTAACCTACCCTAACTATTATACTACAATTACATTAAACTAGCAATTAAATTAACTATATTACATATTAAAAAGCCCTAATCCTACTTAAATTATTTAAATCTACTATTAAAAATTACTAAATTACATAAAAAAATAAACGCTAAATTACAAAAAATAAAAAACACTAAATTACGGAAAAAAACAAACCACAATATCAAAAATAAAAACGAATTACACCTAATCTAATAGCCCTATCAAAATAAAAAAGCCCCCCTAAAATTAAAAAACCCCAGCCTACAACAAACTACCAATGGCCCTTAAAAGGCATCCGCGGCCTCCAGGGTGGCGGATTGAAAACCAGGTACGCTGGGCCGGAATAGCTGCGAGCGTACCGGGTAACTATTTGATAACTTTGAAAAAGTGTGAAATAGTGCTGAATGTGTATTTGGAACTTCTGTAATGATGTAAGCATCGATCTGTGTCGGATTGAGACCGGCAGATCGTATGTTACATCACAGATTTCATATTTTGTCTGTCTGTAGGGTTTGATAACTAGGTTGAATCAAGCTTGCCACAATTACGCTGCAGAATTCCGGCATATTTGCGGTTGACGGCTTGATAAATATTCCCCATAGTGTACTATAAAAATGTCTACCCTTTAATATGTTCCCGAATTATCAATTTGACAAGGTGGATTCAATTATTCACAAATAACTCCATTATCTTTATTTTATCATTTAAAATAGTTATTTTTGCCAGTTGTTACCCCCACCTATACAGAACATTTCAATACTTCAGTATTGGCTATAGAAGCCTTATGTAAACAAGAAGTAGTAGACAAAATAACACTCCCAGAGGTAGGCGCTAAAATGCTTATTTTAAATTTGCATAACTGACTTGGAGAGACCATAACCGGTAACTACTATGCCGTTTCATTGTAAATTGCACAACACAAATAAAGAGAAAGTTCCAACAAGACAATGCACCTGTGGAAAACATGTATTCAAATTACTGGATCACCCCATATTCACAAGACCCAGTGACTATAACCTCTTCCCATATTTGAAGGATAACTTGTAAGGAACTCTGTTTGTGGGCAATGATGATGACAAAGGCTCTGAGTAGCTGAAAAGCGTAGACGTTCCATTTCACTGCTCCATATCGTCTAGATACAAGCATCGGATGAACTCCCATAACCACTTCATGTGATATCGCTGGAAGAAGTCGTAAAATGAAGTGGTAGGAGTTTGAAGAAGAGATCAGCTGTTTTTTCATTTTTGAATTAGTGCGCGCACTTTATATCTTTTGAACCAATTGGGTTTCAGTTACACGCATCATCCACTGACTGTTGAAAGAAATCAGTCTGGCGAGGACGCCGAAGAATCCATAAGTACTGTGCAGTGTGAATACGAGTTATAACCACTTTCATATAGTGTGTTGACTGCAACAATTGTAACACATTCATGAGATATTAACTGTGATCTATTGCACATACAAAGCTATTGTGTATCCACCAACTGTGTATCCACTTATTTCAATTTGAAATTCACATTGCTCATTATCGGGGATCTTTTAAAAAGGACTGCCTAATACAAATGTAAACAAAAAGTCTGGGAATATTAATTTATATTGGACAGTGTTATCATCAATAGTATTCAGTATATACTATTTATTATTTGCAACTTAAGTATAAAACAAGTTGGGAAAGAGACAAAATATAATAATATGTACTTTAATTACTTTACCTGCAAATTTATACTGCAGTGCCTCACCGTTAACCCTTTCTTTTAAGTTTCTGAATTGTACAGCTATAACTCCCCCCACACAATTCCTTATATAGTTGTATCTATCTCTCTACCTCTATAAATCTACTCAGCTTTGCAATAACAAGACACGATCAAGAGATAAGTTACTTCAGTCTTTATGAATTTCACAAGCTTGGCCCCTGGAACGTCCATGATAAGCCCTTCAATTATCTGTGAGGCTTATGAGTAGGGTGACCATATTGCCGCTTTAAGAAGGGACACATATGAAAAATACATATGTCAGGGTTCTTATACAAAACATTACTTTAAACAGCCCTGAAAACAGCCCTGACATATGTATTTTTCATGTGTGTACCTTTTTAAAGTGGCAATATGGTCACCCTACTTATGAGATGCCTCTAGTTCTATCCAGTGAAACTATTTTTCTATAAGTAAACAGATATTCAAATAGTCTACGCTTATAGGTATTTTTTGCAATTATTTAGACTGCTTTGCAACAGTTTCTCGTTTCACATAACACAACTATAAATGTTAAAAGGAAATCAAATGTGCTTTGTTCCTATTATATTCTTTTTAGAGTGATACCTAGGAAGGCATCTGGAGCAATACATGGCAGGAAATAGTGCTGCCATCTAGTGCTCTTACAAATGGATAACATTTTTGCAAAACTGCTGCCATATAGAGCTCCAGACAGGTGTACGCTACTGAGCTTACGTCACTGCTTTTCAACAAAAGATACCAAAAGAACAAAGAAAATGTTATAATAGAATTAAATAAAAAATGTCAAAGTATTTGAAATATTATTAGATGATATACACAGGTATACTTATTTATATTTAGCGGTGATGTGGCTGTGTACATCAAATAATTCATTTAGTTTCTAAAAGCTTCAAATGGCACTTGGTGAAATTTAGCCCCACTGTTTTTAATTACACAGGATGAATCATAAAAGTCACTTCAAAACATCCTTTACCCCATAGAGACGTAAATGTCTAAAAATGTTAATTTAAAGCCTAATGAGATGCTCACAATCTCAAGGAAATGGAAATTAGCATGATGGAGCCTCAGAGGTGCATGCCCATATATGGGTTTCCTGCCAAGGTGTGGAGCCGATCCGTCTGTGATATTGTTTGAGGATACAAACATATTCAAGGAATTGTGGCTTTTGAAAACTATTTGTAAAGTGATCCCTGCTGTGAAATTGAAGCAATGAAGTTTGACCAGCAAAGACACATGTTATAGTGTAACTACTTGAATTCAAAAAAAATTCTTTATACAGCCTGAAAATTTAAATAACTATATAACAATCTATAATTTGCTGGATTTTGTATAATTTTAAACACTGCATAGAAATGAATGTATATATGGGATATAGATAAAAATGTTGTAATAGATTAAATGGCAATTGTGATAATCCCATTGTTGAAGTATATATAACATGGTTTTTCTATCTTTCAGATGGGGCTAAAAGATGCTAAATACAGGATTGCATGCATGGGATGATCTGAGTCATGTCATTTGATTATACACTAAGGGGGGTAGTTATCAAGCCGTCTACTTTTCTGGCTTCGCCAGCCCAATACGCCCGCCTAAGCTCGCCTCACATCGCCGCCGCGGACCTGAAAAAATACGCCTAAGTTATCAAATAAAGCTGTCAAAAAGCCGCTGGGCGATGAGCAGCGGACTGTGAGAGTTATCACTCATCCGATCTCGCTGCCCTTCGGCTTTTTCCCAGCTTTATTGCTAGCCTGTCACTAAGCACTCACACTAAACTACACTGTTCTACCCCCTATACCGGCGCCCCCGGAGCCTCCCGCAACTCAATAAAGTTACTAACCCCTAAACCGCCGCTCCTAGACCCTGCCGCAACTCTTATAAATGTATTAACCCCTAAACCGCCGCTCCTAGACCCTGCCGCAACTCTTATAAATGTATTAACCCCTAAACCACCGCTCCCGGAGCCCACCGCCACCTACATTATACCTAGTAACCCCTATCCTGCCCCCCCTACACCGTCGCCCTCTATTATAAAATTATTAACCACTATCCTGCTGATCCCGCACCTCTCCGCAACTAAATAAATAGTTTAACCCCTAAACCGCCGCTCCCTGAACCCGCTGCAACCTATATTAAACCTATTAACCCCTATCCTGCCCCCCCTACACCGTCGCCACCTATAATAAATTTAATAACCCCTAATCTGCCCCCCCTACACCGTCGCCACCTATAATAAATTTATTAACCCCTAATCTGCCCCCCATTACACCGCCGCCACTGTAATAAAATTATTAACCCCTAAACCTAAGTCTAACCCTAACGCCCCCCTAACTTAAATATTAATTAAATAAATCTAAATAAATTAACTCTTATTAACTAAATGAATCCTATTTAAAACTAAATACTTACCTTTAAAATAAACCCTAATATAGCTACAATAGAAATAATAATTATATTCTAGCTATCTTAGGATTTATTTTTATTTTACAGGTACCTTTCAATTTATTTTAACCAGGTACAATAGCTATTAAATAGTTATTAACTATTTAATAGCTTACCTAGCTAAAATAAAGAGAAATGTACCTGTTAAATAAATCCTAACCTAAGTTACAATTACACCTAACACTACACTATACTTTAATAAATTATTCCTATTTAAAAATAAATACTTACCTGTAAAATAAACCCGAAGATAGCTACAATATAATTAATAATTATATTGTAGCTATCTTAGGATTTATATTTATTTTACAGGTAACTTTGTATTTATTTTAGCTAGTTAGAATAGTTATTAAATAGTTATTAACTATTTAATAACTACCTAGCTAAAAGAAATACAAAATTACCTGTAAAATAAATCCTAACTTAAGTTACAATTAAACCTAATACTACACTATCATTAAATTAATTAAATAAACTACCTACAAATAACTACAATTAAATACAATTACATAAACTAACTAAAGTACAAAAAATAAAAAAAGCTAAGTTACAAAAAATAAAAAATAAGTTACAAACATGTTAAAAATATTACAACAATTTTAAGCTACTTACACCTAATCTAAGCCCCCTAATAAAATAACAAACCCCCCCAAAATAAAAAAATGCCCTACCCTATTCTAAATTAAATAAATTTCAAAGCTCTTTTACCTTACCAGCCCTTAAAAGGGCCATTTGTGGGGGCATGCCCCAAAGAAAACAGCTCTTTTGCCTGTAAAAGAAAAATACAACCCCCCCCCAACATTAAAACCCACCACCCACATACCCCTCATCTAACCCAAACCCCCCTTACAAAAACCTAACACTAATCCCCTGAAGATCATCCTACCTTTAGTTGTCTTCAATCAGCCGAGCCACCGATGGAACTGAAGAGGACATCCGGAGCGGAAGAAGTTAATCCTCCAAGCGGCGCTAAAGAAATCTTCCATCCGATGAAGTCATCATCCAGGCGGCGCTGAAGAAAAGTCTTCGATCCGGCCGATGTCATCTTCAAAGAGGCGCTGAAGAGGTCTTCTATCCGGGCGAAGTCATCTTCCAAGCCGGGTCTTGAATCTTCCTTCCGCCGACGCGGAACCACCTTCTTCACCGACGGACTACAATGAATGACGGCTCCTTTAAGGGACGTCCTCCAAGATGGCGTCCCCTCAATTCCGATTGGCTGATAGGATTCTATCAGCCAATCGGAATTAAGGTAGGAAAATTCTGATTGGCTGATGGAATCAGCCAATCAGATTCAAGTTCAATCCGATTGGCTGATCCAATCAGCCAATCAGATTGAGCTCGCATTCTATTGGCTGATCGGAACAGCCAATAGAATGCGAGCTCAATCTGATTGGCTGATTCCATCAGCCAATCAGATTTTTCCTACCTTAATTCCGATTGGCTGATAGAATCCTATCAGCCAATCGGAATTGAGGGGACGCCATCTTGGATGACGTCCCTTAAAGGAGCCGTCATTTGTCGTAGTCCGTCAGTGAAGAAGGTGGTTCCGCGTTGGCGGAAGGAAGATTCAAGACCCGGCTTGGAAGATGACTTCGCCCGGATAGAAGACCTCTTCAGCGCCTCTTTGAAGATGACATCGGCCGGATCGAAGACTTTTCTTCAGCGCCGCCTGGATGATGACTTCATCGGATGGAAGATTTCTTCAGCGCCGCTTGGAGGATCACTTCTGCCGCTCCGGATGTCCTCTTCAGTTCCATCGGTGGCTCGGCTGAGTGAAGACAACTAAAGGTAGGATGATCTTCAGGGGATTAGTGTTAGGTTTTTGTAAGGGGGGTTTGGCTTAGATTAGGGGTATGTGGGTGGTGGGTTTTAATGTTGGGCGGGGGGTTGTATTTTTCTTTTACAGGCAAAAGAGCTGTTTTCTTTGGGGCATGCCCCCACAAATGGCCCTTTTAAGGGCTGGTAAGGTAAAAGAGCTTTGAAATTTATTTAATTTAGAATAGGGTAGGGCATTTTTTTATTTTGGGGGGGTTTGTTATTTTATTAGAGGGCTTAGATTAGGTGTAAGTAGCTTAAATTTGTTGTAATATTTTTAACATGTTTGTAACTTATTTTTTTATTTTTTGTAACTTAGCTTTTTTATTTTTTGTACTTTAGTTAGTTTATGTAATTGTATTTAATTGTAGTTATTTGTAGGTAGTTTATTTAATTAATTTAATGATAGTGTAGTATTAGGTTTAATTGTAACTTAAGTTAGGATTTATTTTACAGGTAATTTTGTATTTCTTTTAGCTAGGTAGTTATTAAATAGTTAATAACTATTTAATAACTATTCTAACTAGCTAAAATAAATACAAAGTTACCTGTAAAATAAATATAAATCCTAAGATAGCTACAATATAATTATTAATTACATTGTAGCTATCTTAGGGTTTATTTTACAGGTAAGTATTTAGTTTTAAATAGGAATAATTTATTAAAGTATAGTGTAGTGTTAGGTGTAATTGTAACTTAGGTTAGGATTTATTTAACAGGTACATTTCTCTTTATTTTAGCTAGGTAAGCTATTAAATAGTTAATAACTATTTAATAGCTATTGTACCTAGTTAAAATAAATTGAAAGGTACCTGTAAAATAAATATAAATCCTAAGATAGCTAGAATATAATTATTATTTATATTGTAGCTATATTCGGGTTTATTTTAAAGGTAAGTATTTAGTTTTAAATAGGATTCATTTAGTTAATAAGAGTTAATTTATTTAGATTTATTTAATTAATATTTAAGTTAGGGGGGCGTTAGGGTTAGGGTTAGACTTAGGTTTAGGGGTTAATAATTTTATTACAGTGGCGGCGGCGGCGTAGTGGGGGGCAGGATAGGGGTTAATAAATTTATTTGCTACACGCTGAAACCAAGGTAAGCGCGGTGTAGCTGCATCCGGAACCGGAACCGGCACATACGAAGATCACACCAAGTCCTCCAATGAGAGTGGCTGAGAGAGTGCCGTAGCCAGCGATATGACTCAAGATCGCCCAAAGGTAAAATAGGAAAGAGAGCGGCAGGCACTACAAAAACCAAGCGGGCTGACACTAAAGTTTGAAAAATCAAAAAAAAAAACTTTAATGAAAGTTATCTCAAAAGTTAACAGTTAAGGCAGAACACAAGTACAGGGGGGTAAAAAAAAAAAAAAAAATTGTGACAAGGAAGGCCTGACGCGTTTCGCGCCCCCTAGTGGCGCTTAATCATAGGCTACAGCACTAGGTAAAAGATACCTATTTAAAGGGAAAACCATTAACCCTAGACGTGCAGAAAATAATTTAAAAACATTATAAATTGTTAAAAACATTGGCACACTTACAGTGGGAATAATATACAAGATTGTATATATATATACAGGTTTCTATAATACAACAAGCAACAAGGTTTGAACTTAGACTGCCTGAATTAAAAGATGATAACGGATGTTAATATACGGAGAGGAGTTTAGTAAGAACTAGTATACTATATGCTTTTTAACTAATATGGTCAATTCGCTTAATTTTTATAATGAAGACAAGCAATGAAAAAAGCAGTATATAGATAATAAATATATTATATGTATATCCAACAGAACTTAGTTGTCTATTAGGTAATTCACATCACATTCTTTGTTCATTCCAAAGGGTTGCCGTGTATTTAGCTTTATTATCCAAAATATCTCCTTTTTATCTAGTATATGTTGTCTGTTACCTCCTCTAATAGGAATTCTAGCTATGTCTATAATTTGGACGGACATATCTGCCAAATGTGTGAAATGTAAACCATTAAAATGACTTGCTACTGCAGAGTCCTTACAATAGTTTTTGACATCTCTCATATGCTCTCCAAACCTTGTTCTGACTTCACGTGAGGTTTTTCCCACGTACTGACATTTACAAATATTACAAGTCAGAAGATAAATAGCAAACTTAGTTTTGCAGTTAGCATAAAAGTCTATAACATATTTCCCATGATCTACACTCGAGGAGAATTGAGTGCCTTTAATAAGGTTAGGGCAGGTATGACAATCCCTACTACCACATTTGTGAACACCCTTTCTAGATAGCCAATCCCCTGACGGGGTACTTTTTGTGTCCAAGACCAGACTGGGAGAAAGTACCTTCCCCAGTGTCTTGGGTTTTTTTGGGACAAACCTGAAATTTTTTACCAGTGGTTTAAGAATGTCATCTCCCAATAATAAATGGGAATGTTTCTTTAAGATTTTAACCACAGCATTGTAATGCATTGAGTATTCTGTGGTGAAAATAATACTCTCATTAGTGCCCAATTTAGACTCATTTTTGTTGTTAATAGGTTTATTCTTATACTTTTTTACTGCCAGTCTCGATTGTTCGAGTTTTCTTGGATTGTAACCTCTCTTAATTAACCTCTCTTTCAATTCTAGAGACTGTGTTTCATATATAAGATCGCTTTTGGTGTTCCTGCGAAGCCTAATAAACTGCCCTCTTGGTATGGCTTTCTTTACATGTTCTGGGTGCTGTGATGCGGCATGCAGAATGGTATTTCCTGCTACTGGTTTCCTGTACGTTTGGGTCACAATTTGATTGTCTATAATTTTCAATGTTAAATCTAAGTAGTTGATTTGCAACCCATTTAATTCACCTGTAAATTGCAAACCCATTAAGTTGTTACTTAGATAAGACAATAAATCATCCAAAACAACAGATTTCTTCTCATTGTTAACTATCATGAGCAAATCATCTATGTAACGAACAAAAAGTACTACTTGATCCATCCAGGGGTTATTACTTGAAAAAACATATGTTAATTCCCACCATGAAACATAAATATTAGCAAAAGCCGGGGCAAATTTTGCCCCCATGGCGGTCCCCCTTATTTGTAAGTAGTACTCTTTGTTAAACATAAAATAATTATGCGAGAGCAAAAATTGTAAAATTTCACATATGTAGTGTCTTTCCTGATCACTCAAGTTTGTTTCTCTCTTTAAAAAATAGTCCACAGCACTAATGCCTGAGTGCTGGGGTATGCTGGTATATAAAGAAACTATATCCGCAGTTATCCAACTGTAGTTGGACTGCCATTGGATGGTGTCCAATGTTGTTAGCAAGTGAGATGTGTCTCTTAAGTAGCTAAGTTGTCTTTGTGCAATGGGCTGTAGTATAGTATCTACCCATTCTCCTAAAGGTTCCAGTAAAGACCCTATGCCCGCTATAATGGGCCTGCCCGGTGGATGTTGAATATTCTTATGTATTTTGGGTACATGATGGAACAGAGGAGTAATTGGGTGTTCTGGAATTAATAAATCTACATCCTCTTCTTTAAAAATGCCCAAAATAATGCCATCGGCAACAAGTTTGGTGATTTCTTTTTTAAAAGTATGTACTGGATTGTATGGCAACAACCTATAGACACTATTATCTGAAAGCTGCCTCTGGGCCTCTTCAAAATAGTATGATTTATCCATGACAACGATGCTGCCACCCTTATCCGAATTTCTGATGACAATGTCATCGTTATTTTTCAAAGTATTAATAGCTGAACGCTCTGTGAAATTCATATTCTGGGTGGCAGCATCGCCGCCTGTACTGACATCAGCTTCAAGTTTAAGTATGTCCTCTTGGACTAGTCTATGGTAGGCATTGACCATAGGGCCCCTAAAGTTAATAGGATAAAACTTAGACCTATATTTATTTGGTCTTCCTAATTTCTCTGTTGAGCTCTCCTGGTCAGTGCCCCCCATACTGTATAACTCATTAAGTGTTGCTACAGAGCACGCATCTATGAATGGTAAATGTGGAACAACTGCATTAGATTTAGGAATAGGCAACATTATATTATCCTGATCATCATTAGTATTAGACAAAGCAAAAAACCTTTTCAAAGACAGTTTTCGTATAAATTTGTTCACATCCAAAAGTGTATTAAAGCATGAAAGCCTATTGGTTGGAGCAAAGCCCAAACCTTTTGATAACACAGCAATTTCACTATCTTTCAACTGATGTTTTGAAATATTAATAACATTAAGTCCTTCTTCTGTGCATAGGGGGCGCGAAACGCGTCAGGCCTTCCTTGTCACATTTTTTTTTTACCCCCCTGTACTTGTGTTCTGCCTTAACTGTTAACTTTTGAGATAACTTTCATTAAAGTTTTTTTTTTTGATTTTTCAAACTTTAGTGTCAGCCCGCTTGGTTTTTGTAGTGCCTGCCGCTCTCTTTCCTATTTTACCTTTGGGCGATCTTGAGTCATATCGCTGGCTACGGCACTCTCTCAGCCACTCTCATTGGAGGACTTGGTGTGATCTTCGTATGTGCCGGTTCCGGTTCCGGATGCAGCTACACCGCGCTTACCTTGGTTTCAGAGTGTAGCAATTCGACTCTCCTAACAGCGCTTGGCAAGCCGTCCGACCATAGAATAACCCAGACCGCCTTCATCCTTGTCCGGACAACCTTCTGAAGCTACACACTGTGAGTTAATTTGTTTTCGCTCTCTAGTGTTTTTTGTAGCGTGAAAGTTTTACCTGTTGGGATAATAGCTTAAGGATCTGTCTGTACTAATCCTTGCTGTATTATGGTTGGGACATTCTAAGCATTAAAAATACCGGCATTTTCCTTTGAGCATCTAGCTGGGATATAATCCAAAGGGCTATAAAATAACATACAGTTCTTTAAAAATGGCAGACACAAACAGGGAGGGTTTGGGAACAGATTTCACCCATTCTATTCAGGATTCAGATACTAACAGCAATGTGGAAGAGACTATTGACATGTTTGATATGTATAATAGAGAGGATTTTTTCAATAAAATTTTCTCTAAAGCAGAAAGTGATATTGAGGAGTCTAGCTTAAAAACCAATTTCAAAGCCTTACAAAAGATTCTAATTTCTGATTTACGCCTGATGTGGGATATTGTTGCATTCAATAAATATGTGGAAGCGGAAAGAATCCCAAGGGGTCTTAGAATTAAGAAATATCCATCTTTTGACTTTGAAGATCCTCTGGATATGGAGGATTGGAATATAGCACTCACAGAGTGCTCATTTAAACTCATCAAGGTATTGATTAGAGTTAAAGAGAAAAAAAGAACGAAGCTCAAAGCAGAAGTGGATAATATTAAAGAGGACCTCAAACCTTTGGAAGTAAGCTCCAAATACTTAGAGCACAAGAAGAAATTGGATGAGACCCTTAAGAGATGTGATCAGGAACAAGCCTCTAGAAAGGGAACTAAATTTATACGTGACAAAGATGATTATGATCAGGATAAAGTTTATAACTGGGCAGAGGTGCGCCAACAGCAACGTGAACGAAAAAACAAGTCGTGGAAAATTAAACAACAGATGAAAAATAAGCACAAGGAAAAAGGGAATGATAAGGATCCAACTAAACAAGTTCCTAAATCTATCCTTAAAAATAAGAACAAGAAAGCCAGGAAAGTGGCATTCAGTGCTTCAGAGGGAGAGTCCACGGATTCAGAAGCTAACATCTCAGCAGTCTCCTCTATTTCTTCTTTCTGCTCCTCAACTGCTTCATCTTCCTCTCCTGCTTCTTCTCCTCCCTCTTCTCCTACTCCTCCACCCTCATGTGCTTTTTTACAGGTGCAGTTGGGGGAAGACTTGGAAGAACAACCGGCGACACGTCTGAAAATAAGGAAAAGTTCAGAAAAAGGAAAAAATACAGACGAAGATGGCGCAAAGGAAGAAAAAAGAAAGATCAAGATGAAAAGGGGGCAGAAGCAATAATTCCAACACCACTATGCACAGAAGAAGGACTTAATGTTATTAATATTTCAAAACATCAGTTGAAAGATAGTGAAATTGCTGTGTTATCAAAAGGTTTGGGCTTTGCTCCAACCAATAGGCTTTCATGCTTTAATACACTTTTGGATGTGAACAAATTTATACGAAAACTGTCTTTGAAAAGGTTTTTTGCTTTGTCTAATACTAATGATGATCAGGATAATATAATGTTGCCTATTCCTAAATCTAATGCAGTTGTTCCACATTTACCATTCATAGATGCGTGCTCTGTAGCAACACTTAATGAGTTATACAGTATGGGGGGCACTGACCAGGAGAGCTCAACAGAGAAATTAGGAAGACCAAATAAATATAGGTCTAAGTTTTATCCTATTAACTTTAGGGGCCCTATGGTCAATGCCTACCATAGACTAGTCCAAGAGGACATACTTAAACTTGAAGCTGATGTCAGTACAGGCGGCGATGCTGCCACCCAGAATATGAATTTCACAGAGCGTTCAGCTATTAATACTTTGAAAAATAACGATGACATTGTCATCAGAAATTCGGATAAGGGTGGCAGCATCGTTGTCATGGATAAATCATACTATTTTGAAGAGGCCCAGAGGCAGCTTTCAGATAATAGTGTCTATAGGTTGTTGCCATACAATCCAGTACATACTTTTAAAAAAGAAATCACCAAACTTGTTGCCGATGGCATTATTTTGGGCATTTTTAAAGAAGAGGATGTAGATTTATTAATTCCAGAACACCCAATTACTCCTCTGTTCCATCATGTACCCAAAATACATAAGAATATTCAACATCCACCGGGCAGGCCCATTATAGCGGGCATAGGGTCTTTACTGGAACCTTTAGGAGAATGGGTAGATACTATACTACAGCCCATTGCACAAAGACAACTTAGCTACTTAAGAGACACATCTCACTTGCTAACAACATTGGACACCATCCAATGGCAGTCCAACTACAGTTGGATAACTGCGGATATAGTTTCTTTATATACCAGCATACCCCAGCACTCAGGCATTAGTGCTGTGGACTATTTTTTAAAGAGAGAAACAAACTTGAGTGATCAGGAAAGACACTACATATGTGAAATTTTACAATTTTTGCTCTCGCATAATTATTTTATGTTTAACAAAGAGTACTACTTACAAATAAGGGGGACCGCCATGGGGGCAAAATTTGCCCCGGCTTTTGCTAATATTTATGTTTCATGGTGGGAATTAACATATGTTTTTTCAAGTAATAACCCCTGGATGGATCAAGTAGTACTTTTTGTTCGTTACATAGATGATTTGCTCATGATAGTTAACAATGAGAAGAAATCTGTTGTTTTGGATGATTTATTGTCTTATCTAAGTAACAACTTAATGGGTTTGCAATTTACAGGTGAATTAAATGGGTTGCAAATCAACTACTTAGATTTAACATTGAAAATTATAGACAATCAAATTGTGACCCAAACGTACAGGAAACCAGTAGCAGGAAATACCATTCTGCATGCCGCATCACAGCACCCAGAACATGTAAAGAAAGCCATACCAAGAGGGCAGTTTATTAGGCTTCGCAGGAACACCAAAAGCGATCTTATATATGAAACACAGTCTCTAGAATTGAAAGAGAGGTTAATTAAGAGAGGTTACAATCCAAGAAAACTCGAACAATCGAGACTGGCAGTAAAAAAGTATAAGAATAAACCTATTAACAACAAAAATGAGTCTAAATTGGGCACTAATGAGAGTATTATTTTCACCACAGAATACTCAATGCATTACAATGCTGTGGTTAAAATCTTAAAGAAACATTCCCATTTATTATTGGGAGATGACATTCTTAAACCACTGGTAAAAAATTTCAGGTTTGTCCCAAAAAAACCCAAGACACTGGGGAAGGTACTTTCTCCCAGTCTGGTCTTGGACACAAAAAGTACCCCGTCAGGGGATTGGCTATCTAGAAAGGGTGTTCACAAATGTGGTAGTAGGGATTGTCATACCTGCCCTAACCTTATTAAAGGCACTCAATTCTCCTCGAGTGTAGATCATGGGAAATATGTTATAGACTTTTATGCTAACTGCAAAACTAAGTTTGCTATTTATCTTCTGACTTGTAATATTTGTAAATGTCAGTACGTGGGAAAAACCTCACGTGAAGTCAGAACAAGGTTTGGAGAGCATATGAGAGATGTCAAAAACTATTGTAAGGACTCTGCAGTAGCAAGTCATTTTAATGGTTTACATTTCACACATTTGGCAGATATGTCCGTCCAAATTATAGACATAGCTAGAATTCCTATTAGAGGAGGTAACAGACAACATATACTAGATAAAAAGGAGATATTTTGGATAATAAAGCTAAATACACGGCAACCCTTTGGAATGAACAAAGAATGTGATGTGAATTACCTAATAGACAACTAAGTTCTGTTGGATATACATATAATATATTTATTATCTATATACTGCTTTTTTCATTGCTTGTCTTCATTATAAAAATTAAGCGAATTGACCATATTAGTTAAAAAGCATATAGTATACTAGTTCTTACTAAACTCCTCTCCGTATATTAACATCCGTTATCATCTTTTAATTCAGGCAGTCTAAGTTCAAACCTTGTTGCTTGTTGTATTATAGAAACCTGTATATATATATACAATCTTGTATATTATTCCCACTGTAAGTGTGCCAATGTTTTTAACAATTTATAATGTTTTTAAATTATTTTCTGCACGTCTAGGGTTAATGGTTTTCCCTTTAAATAGGTATCTTTTACCTAGTGCTGTAGCCTATGATTAAGCGCCACTAGGGGGCGCGAAACGCGTCAGGCCTTCCTTGTCACATTTTTTTTTTTACCCCCCTGTACTTGTGTTCTGCCTTAACTGTTAACTTTTGAGATAACTTTCATTAAAGTTTTTTTTTTTGATTTTTCAAACTTTAGTGTCAGCCCGCTTGGTTTTTGTAGTGCCTGCCGCTCTCTTTCCTATGTTAATAAATTTATTATAGGTGGCGACGGTGTAGGGGGGGCAGGATAGGGGTTAATACATTTAATATAGGTTGCGGCGGGTTCAGGGAGCGGCGGTTTAGGGGTTAATACATTTATTATAGTTGCGGTGGGCTCTGGGAGCGGCGGTTTAGGGGTTAATATGTATAGAGTAGCTTGCGGTGGGCTCCGGGAGCGGCGGTTTAGGGGGTAATAACTTTATTTAGTTGCGGCGGTGTAGGGGGGACAGATTAGTGGTGTTTAGACTCGGGGTACATGTTAACGTGTTAGGTGTAGACAGCTCCCATAGAAATCAATGGGATGTCTGTCAGCAGCGAACTTGTACTTTCGCTATGGTCAGACTCCCATTGATTCCTATGGGATTCGCCGCCTCCAGGGGTGGCGGATTGAAAACCATGTACGCTGGGCCGTAAAAGTGCCGAGCGTACCTGCTAGTTTTTTGATAACTAGCAAAAGTAGTGAGAATGTGCCGCACTTGTGTGCGGAACATCTGGAGTGACGTAAGAATCGATCTGTGTCGGACTAAGTCCGGCGGATCGATGCTTACGTCACAAAATTCTACTTTTGCCGGTCTCGAGCCTTTGATAACTAAGGCGTATCAGCATCGCCACAAATACGATGCGGAATTCCAGCGTATTTGAGGTTGACGGCTTGATAACTAGGCCCCAAAATGTTTATGAAAGTTTAAACACATCTCTCAAAATATAACAGATGTATAAATGCTATAATTTTGGAATAATTAACAGTATAATTACTTTGATATAATATAATGTTGAAAACATAAGGTGCTTGATATTGAGGTAATCAGGAAAATGATATGATACTACCCAATCTATAATTAATATTGTAATTGATTAATGCAATGTTATAGTATTGTTTAAATGATCATTATATGGGAGATATTTCAGATATAGCAAAGATGAATGTTAAGAATTAATCTGTTTTGTTTGTCATGTTGCCCCCCCCCGGTGTTGTGATGCGAGAATTACAGCCAGAAGGCCTTTTGGCTGTTGGAAATGAAATTTCCCAGGGCCAATCCGATAAGATATCCCAGATATCCAATCCATGCTCTGCTCCGTAAGGGCCAATAACAAAGCAGGTTTTCCGAAAGGGCCTCCCATATTCTCACCTATGATGGAAACATATATAAGCTTAATGCAATATAGGAGAAGGGACAGATGCTGCTAAGCTGACTTGTAACTGGTTACTGGGCGTTTGAAATACCATTACTCTAGCAAAGCTGGCCTACCTTTTCTCATTAATTGCAAAATATACTTATTCGTATTCTGAGGTGAGATTGTACCTGTTGAGAAACATTGGAAACTGGATATCGATTTGTTTATTTGGTAAAGTATATATATAAAGGTTATTAATTACATTAATATTTTAACACAAATATATGCATAGTCACTGCAGTTTAAAGTATAGTCGATAGATTAAAGAGAGCAGTTTGTATTTTAGCTTATATTCATAGTCTGTGTATTGTTAAACATATATCCTTAATGCTAAGTTGTTTTATCTGTGCAAATATAAAGTTTGGTTATTGGCACAAATAATATTTACAACTTCTGATGTTCTAATAAAAGTGAATATTGTCCTATTGTTTAACTTAGCACTGTTAATTGTATTGCTGAATGTTAGTAGCTGCTTTCTTAAGTCTCATTGTGATATTTTAAATGCAACTCTGATTTGGAAGGCTATTGTGAATAAGGCTAGTTTAAAAGGTAAACTTTTATGAGCTTTGTAAAGAGTATAGCATATTTTAATAGTTTTAAACGTGTATAATATTGATTCATTTTCTGGTTCCTACAAATATATTTCAATGTGTTTATAGATATCACCTAATAAAAAGAATTCAGGAATTTATATTAATTTGATGGTTTTTGGTATATGCATATTTTTGGGTTTCAGTTTAAAGGATAATTATTAAATATATTGTGTTATAACCCTGCCATATACTGACAAAAAGTACATATTGCATGATCTATCTGAATCATGAAAGAAACAATTGTGGTTTTATGTCCCTTTAATGGAAGGAATGATACCTAATGATAAACTAAAATGTGAACCCTCCTTCATGGCTAGTTCCCTCAGCAACCTCACAAGCTTCTATAAATCTTGCCCAATGTTTAGGGGACTTCCACATCCTCTCATTTCTATTTAGAGATCTCATAAAAATCTGTTCAGCCTTTAGAATTTAAGACTTGGCTATTAATTTATCAGAGGCTTTAATTTTTTAATATGAACACACAGTGGGGTAACACCAAAAGGCAGAGTTCTCCAACTCACAAAGTATGCACATACAACACTCTGGGCCCTGACTGGTTGGGCAGTATGGTTCCAAAAAAAGGGTTTAAAATATAACTTTTATTTACATTCTGTTAAAATAAGGGTAACACACACATTAAGAAAGACACAGACACTGTCTGGTGTGACTTAAAGAACAATGCAAAGGGGAATAATGCTGTAATATAATTCAGGCCTACTTGTGAATATATTTGCAATTCCCATAAATAAATTGAATAAGTTTCGCTCTGTGATTTATAAATGGATCAATTCCATATGAATGTTAAATCCTCTGCTAAGTGTTGCTTGATACACAAATAATATGGCAGTATGCTCTCTACTCGTATATGGTGAACTTATTGTCACTCTCTGGAAGTGCAATTTAGTCAGCATGTAGTGGCAAGCTTTATATTAATATTCACTTATTGCCTCTGTAGTAATTCAACAGATATATGAAATAACAAGACTGATTATTTAGCTGAACTGTTAACTCCACATAAAGAGGTTGCTTGTAAATAAAGTTATTGCACAATATTATAAAATGAAAGACCCCCCTGTGGTGATTGTAGTGCTTAAACACTTGTGTTGTTGTATCTACCTTTCATTACCAGCATATTCTATACACAGTATACAATGTGCACCTTGTGTTGTTAATATTTGACCGTTTTATCCACTTTAACTTTATACCGTATAGTATTACTGGTATATATATTTAACAAGTAGTGGTTAGAAATAAAGTATCGGTTACTGCTTGTAACAAAGTTAATTATAGCATGTAAGCTATCGAAATCAGCCACTTGTAAAGTAGATTCTATAATGCAACTGCTACCACAGAGGTATATTGGGCTCCAACATGATCTATGCACTTATCCAGTTATGCTTTTATGTGGTGACCTCTGTCTTGTTTGTTTATAAATATCAAACGTGTTAGTGCTTGTAGCCAATATTAACAAATGGTCTGATTACGTAGCTTTTTGAGCCACTAATAATGTCTGTCGCTTTAAATGTGAACCGTGTACCGGAGAGCCAGTTCCTTCGGTTCTTATAATAATCATTCGATACAATGCCACTTAGTATAGAGTCGATCTCTGTTTGAGTATCTACTTTATGTACTAGATAAGTCTGGCACAACCCAGACTTCACACCACACATTAGCTATAGCAAGTACATATCAGAGCAAAGTCACAGTAAGCCAGTGTCTGGGGAGTTAAAAATTAGAGCGCCCAAACGCTCTCTATAGTCCCCTGACGCGTTTCACCCCTCTGGGCTTTATCAAAGGCGACGACCCGTCGGTTCTTGGGGGATATAAACCCTTTCTACCCGGAAGTCTCATCCTATCTTGAAACTGATTTGATAAGGATTGACATTACAGCAGACTGATTGACAGTCTCTATAATGGGAGGTTTCTTAGTTGTCTAGCAATTTGAAATGATAAAACTAGCGATCTCATGTCTAATGTATTCAGTAGTATGGTATGAGCAATTATCTAACATGATCGATTTAAACATTCATTTGGGTATATTACCTGTTCTGATTATTCTCACTGTCTTTGATACAGTGTGTCATGTTTCAAGTCTGGATATCTAATACAAAGAATTAGTCTCTGGCAGACTACTGGATTTCTCTGTTGACATAGGTATTGTGGTCTCATATGTATTATGTCTGATCTTTATTCCCAGTGTGTCAATTCTATAGCATTAATTCTAGGAGGAACATCATAATTATCAACTTTATCCTAGTCTGATCATCAAGGATTTCTCTGGTAAGTTATGTCTTGTCAATTAAACAATGGTAGTGACTATATTGGTGTCTCGATAAATTAGCAGGGAATGTGCACTTGCCTGTAAGTGATTTAAGAAAAAAAAATTCTTTCCACCATATATTGTGTGGAGTATGTGATATTTATGTATTAATAGTGTGTTGACAACTGCAGTGCCCATGTTGCACTTTCGTAATCGCCCTGAAAAGTAATGGGATCTTGTGATCTAAGTGTGTGTTGTGAATCTTCTTAACATGAGTAGTGACTTCATTGGTACTAGTATTCTATGTAAAAAAAAAAAAAAAATTTGCTTCAAAAACAAAAACAACCTAATATCAAACAAAGTGCTTGTTGTGTGGATAAATAATTGAATGATGTGTTAATGTGGTTGGCCAAATACCTGAGCTACATATTTAATGCGTGACTATTGAGATGTTGTGATATATTGATCAAAACCTTATTTCCGAGATCTACCTCCAGTTTGAATTAATAGTAATCCTAGTTGCAACATAGTAACATTTAACTCCTGATCATTGTCTACACAATGGTTGATAACTTATTGCTCAGTAAGAAATAAACCATGGATTTGATAGGGGACCTGACTAGAGGGGTACATATTATGATTGTATTTATAATTTTGCTCCCTCACAGTTCACCTCTCATTATTGATTTTATTCACATAAAGACATAGTAGTTATTTTGCTCATCCAATCCACTGGGTTGAACTGCATTCAATAAATAAATCCAGCGACTTTCAGATTTTAATAATGCTGTCTCTAAGTTTCCTCCTCTCATGCCGAGGCTAACTTTTTCAATCCCCCAGCATTGTAAGTCATTCTGATTAGAATTATGAAATTTCAGAAAATGTGCAGCTACACTAGTTAAGGTTTTATGTTCTTCTCTGTCTTTGGCAGCATTTTTTATATTTCTGAGATGCTCCATAAGTCTTAAACTGAGTTTCCTTGACATCATAACGACATAAAATAAATTGCATGTGCAAAGCAGTATATAAACAACACTTTCTGTGTTGCAACTAATGTAGTGTTTTATATTATGGCTCTTGCCAAATCTGTCTGTGATTGTGTCAGTATTACGCATGTTCCTGTATGTACTGCAATTCCCACATTTGTAAGCTCCTGATTTAAATGCTGAGACAGCTCTCTTTCTCTTAAATTGACTGCTAGTTACAAGGTCTTTAATGTTTTTAGATCTCCTATACCCAATTGAGGGTCTCTCTCCCAGAGTAGTTTTTAATACTGGGTCCATCATCAAGACGTTCCAATGCTTCTTTATTATATTTACAATTTGAGGAGTGTGGGCATTATAGGTCATAATCAATCAGGGTATGTTTGAGCCACCCTTGTTTTTTTTGGATAGTAAACTTTGTCTTTGTGTATGTACAGTAAAGCTCTATATTTGGCTCTTTTGATTATTATTTTACTATATCCCCTTTTGATTAGCCTCTCCTCTAGTTCCAAAGCTCTGATTTTATATATGTGATCCTCAGAACAATTCTGGCGAAGTCTCAGAAATTCGCCTGTGTGTAGACCCCTCATTGTGCCTGGAGCATGTTTGCTGGTACTATGCAGTAAGCTATTTTTAGCTGTAGGTTTCCTATACAAATCTGTGCTTATGAGTCCTTCTGTATTTTTACAAATTGTTATATCCAGAAAGTTTATCTTGCATAGACTCTCTTTGTGAGTCAGTTTTATGTTCAATTGGTTCTGGTTTAGATGAGTCAGGAACTTTTGTAACTCATAATGTGTGCCTTCCTAAATGAAGATGTCGTCGATGAAACTAATCCAAAGGGATATATGATCTGTGTATCTTTGGTTATCTTCTGTGAAGACATGTTCTGTCTCCCACCAACCGAGGAATAGATTGGCATACGTGGGCGCACATGTAGTGCCCATGGCTGTTCCCTGTGTTTGGAGGAAGAATTGACCATCAAATACAAAAAAGTTATAATTCAGTATGAATTCAAGTAATTTCAAGACAAAATGGTCATGCTCCACATTTTCCTCTGAGTTTCGGTCTAAGAAATATTTTATGGCTTGTAAACCTTCTTTATGATTTATTGAGGTGTATAGAGATTCCACATCTGTGGTCACTAACCAGGTGGACTCAATAAGAGTTAAATGATCTAATCTCTGTAATACTTGCATAGTGTCTTGCACATAGGACGGCAATTCGTCCACATATTGGCGTAACCTGTGGTCAATGTATTCTCTGGCTTTCTCTGTTAAACACCCTATGCCGACACTATAGGCCTACTTGGTGGGACCTGTGTGTTTTTATGAATTTTAGGTATCATGTAAAATATTGCTACTTTCGGTTTTTCTACACTCAGGAATTTATTTTCCTTTGCTGTAATTACCCCTTCATTATGTACTCTATTTATCATATTAGAGTAAAAAACATAATTTGTGCTTACCTGATAAATTTATTTCTCTTGTAGTGTATCCAGTCCACGGATCATCCATTACTTATGGGATATTCTCCTTCCCAACAGGAAGTTGCAAGAGGATCACCCACAGCAGAGCTGCTATATAGCTCCTCCCCTAACTGTCATATCCAGTCATTCGACCGAAAACAAACAGAGAAAGGAGAAACCATAGGGTGCAGTGGTGACTGTAGTTTAATTAAAATTTAGACCTGCCTTAAAAGGACAGGGTGGGCCGTGGACTGGATACACTACAAGAGAAATAAATTTATCAGGTAAGCATAAATTATGTTTTCTCTTGTTAAGTGTATCCAGTCCACGGATCATCCATTACTTATGGGATACCAATACCAAAGCTAAAGTACACGGATGATGGGAGGGACAAGGCAGGATTAAGCGGAAGGAACCACTGCCTGAAGAACCTTTCTCCCAAAAACAGCCTCCGAAGAAGCAAAAGTATCAAATTTGTAAAATTTTGAAAAGGTGTGAAGCGAAGACCAAGTCGCGGCCTTGCAAACCTGTTCAACAGAGGCCTCATTTTTAAAGGCCCAGGTGGAAGCCACAGCTCTAGTAGAATGAGCTGTAATCCTTTCAGGGGTCTGCTGTCCAGCAGTCTCATAGGCTAGGCGTATTATGCTCCAAAGCCAAAAGGAAAGAGAGGTTTCCGAAGCTTTTTGACCTCTCCTCTGTCCAGAGTAAACGACAAACAGGGTAGATGTTTGACGAAAATCTTTAGTAGCTTGTAAGTAAAACTTCAAGGCACGGACTACGTCCAGATTATGTAAAAGACGTTCCTTCTTTGAAGAAGGATTAGGACACAATGATGGAACAACAATCTCTTGATTGATATTCTTGTTAGAAACCACCTTAGGTAAAAACCCAGGTTTGGTATGCAGGACTACCTTATCTGCATGAAAAATCAAATAAGGAGAATCACATTGTAAGGCAGATAGCTCAGAGACTCTCCGAGCTGAGGAAATAGCCATCAAAAACAGAACTTTCCAAGATAAAAGTTTAATATCAATGGAATGAAGGGGTTCAAACGGAACTCCTTGAAGAACTTTAAAAACCAAGTTTAAGCTCCACGGGGGAGCAACAGGTTTAAACACAGGCTTAATTCTAACCAAAGCCTGGCAAAATGCCTGGACGTCTGGAACCTCTGCCAGACGCTTGTGCAAAAGAATAGACAGAGCAGAAATCTGTCCCTTTAAGGAACTAGCTGATAATCCTTTGTCCAAGCCCTCTTGGAGAAAAGACAATATTCTAGGAATCCTAACCTTACTCCATGAGTAATTCTTGGATTCACACCAATAAAGATATTTACTCCATATTTTGTGGTAGATTTTCCTGGTAACAGGCTTTCGTGCCTGTATTAAAGTATCAATGACTGACTCGGAGAAGCCACGCTTTGATAGAATCAAGCGTTCAATCTCCATGCAGTCAGTCTCAGAGAAATTAGATTTGGATGATTGAAAGGACCTTGTATCAGAAGGTCCTGTCTTAGAGGCAGAGTCCATGGTGGAAAGGATGACATGTCCACTAGGTCTGCATACCAAGTCCTGAGTGGCCACGCAGGTGCTATCAGAATCACTGATGCTCTCTCCTGTTTGATTTTGGCAATCAGTCGAGGGAGCAGAGGAAACGGTGGAAACACATAAGCCAGGTTGAAGAACCAATGCGCTGCTAGAGCATCTATCAGCGTCGCTTCTGGGTCCCTGGACCTGGATCCGTAACAAGGAAGCTTGGCGTTCTGGCGAGACGCCATGAGATCCAACTCTGGTTTGCCCCAACGATGAATCAACTGAGCAAACACCTCCGGATGGAGTTCCCACTCCCCCGGATGGAAAGTCTGACGACTTAGAAAATCCGCCTCCCAGTTCTCCACGCCTGGGATATGGATTAATGACAGGTGGCAAGAGTGGTACTCTGCCCAGCGAATTATTTTTGAGACTTCCAACATCGCTAGGGAACTCCTGGTTCCCCCTTGATGGTTGATGTAAGCCACAGTCGTGATGTTGTCCGACTGAAATCTGATGAACCTCAGAGTTGCTAACTGAGGCCAAGCCAGAAGAGCATTGAATATCGCTCTTAACTCCAGAATATTTATTGGAAGGAGTTTCTCCTCCTGAGTCCACGATCCCTGTGCCTTCAGGGAATTCCAGACTGCACCCCAACCTAGAAGGCTGGCATCTGTTGTTACAATTGTCCAATCTGGCCTGCGAAAGGTCATACCCTTGGACTGGACAGGTGTACCCGAGACAACCACCAGAGAAGAGAATCTCTGGTCTCTTGATCCAGATTTAGCAGAGGGGACAAATCTGTGTAATCCCCATTCCACTGACTCAGCATGCATAATTGCAGCGGTCTGAGATGAAGGCGCGCAAATGGCACTATGTCCATTGCCGCTACCATTAAGCCGATTACCTCTATACACTGAGCTACCGAAGGGCGCGGAATGGAGTGAAGAACACGGCAAGCATTTAGAAGTTTTGATAACCTGGACTCCGTCAGGTAAATTTTCATTTCTACAGAATCTATGAGTCCCTAAGAAGGAGACTCTTGTGAGTGGGGATAGAGAACGCTTTTCCTCGTTCACTTTCCACCCGTGCGACCTCAGAAATGCCAGAACTATCTCTGTATGAGACTTGGCAACTTGAAAGCTTGACGCCTGTATCAGGATGTCGTCTAGATACGGAGCCACCGCTATGCCTCGCGGTCTTAGAACCGCCAGAAGTGAGCCCAGAACCTTTGTAAAGATTCTCGGGGCTGTAGCCAACCCGAAGGGAAGAGCTACAAATTGGTAATGCCTGTCTAGAAAGGCAAACCTTAGAAACCGATGATGATCTTTGTGAATCGGTATGTGAAGGTAGGCATCCTTTAAGTCCACTGTGATCATGTACTGACCTTCTTGGATCATGGGTAAGATGGTCCGAATAGTTTCCATTTTGAAAGATGGAACTCTGAGGAATTTGTTTAAGATCTTTAGATCCAAAATTGGTCTGAAGGTTCCCTCTTTTTTGGGAACCACAAACAGATTCGAATAAAAACCCTGTCCTTGTTCCGTCCGCGGAACTGGATGGATCACTCCCATAACTAGGAGGTCTTGCACACAGCATAGGAATGCCTTTTTCTTTATCTGATTTGCAGATAGCCTTGAAAGATGAAATCTCCCTTGTGGAGGGGAAGCTTTGAAGTCCAGAAGATATCCCTGAGATATGATCTCCAACGCCCAGGGATCCTGAACATCTCTTGCCCATGTCTGGGCGAAGAGAGAAAGTCTGCCCCCTACTAGATCCGTCGCCAGATAGGGGGCCGTTCCTTCATGCTGTCTTAGAGGCAGCAGCAGGCTTTCTGGCCTGCTTGCCTTTGTTCCAGGACTGGTTAGGTTTCCAGGCCTGCTTAGATTGAGCAAAAGTTCCCTCTTGTTTTGAAGCGGAGGAAGTTGATGCTGCACCTGCCTTGAAATTTCGAAAGGCACGAAAATTAGACTGTTTGGCCTTTGCTTTGGCCCTGTCCTGAGGAAGGGTGTGACCCTTACCTCCAGTAATGTCAGCAATAATTTCCTTCAAACCAGGCCCGAATAAGGTCTGCCCCTTGAAAGGAATGTTGGGTAATTTAGACTTCAAAGTCATGTCAGCTGACCAGGATTTAAGCCATAGCGCCCTACGCGCTTGGATGGCGAATCTGGAATTCTTAGCCGTTAGTTTAGTCAAATGAACAATGGCATCAGAAACAAATGAGTTAGCTAGCTTAAGTGTTCTAAGCTTGTCAATAATTTCAGTCAATGGAGCTGTAAAGATGGCCTCTTCCAGGGCCTCAAACCAGAATGCCGCCACGGCCGTGACAGGCGCAATGCATGCAAGGGGATGTAAAATAAAACCTTGTTGAATAAACATTTTCTTAAGGTAACCCTCCAATTTTTTATCCATTGGATCTGAAAAAGCACAACTGTCCTCAACCGGGATAGTAGTACGCTTTGCTAAAGTAGAAACTGCTCCCTCCAACTTAGGGACCGTCTGCCATAAGTCCCGTGTAGTGGCGTCTATTGGAAACATTTTTCTAAATATATGAGGTGGGGAAAAAGGCACACCCGGTCTATCCCACTCCTCGCTAATAATTTCTGTAAGCCTTTTAGGTATAGGAAAAACATCAGTACACACCGGTACCGCATAGTATTTATCCAGCCTACACAATTTCTCTGGTACTGCAACTGTGTTACAGTCATTCAGAGCAGCTAATACCTCCCCAAGCAACACACAGAGGTTCTCAAGCTTAAATTTAAAATTAGAAATCTCTGAATCAGGTTTCCCCGAATCAGAGATGTCACCCACAGACTGAAGCTCTCCATCCTCATGATCTGCATATTGTGACGCAGTATCAGACATGGCCCTTACAGCATCTGCGCGCTCTGTATTTCTCCTAACCCCAGAGCAATCGCGCTTGCCTCTTAATTCAGGCAACCTGGATAATACCTCTGACAGGGTATTATTCATGATTGCAGCCATGTCCTGCAAGGTAATCGCTATGGGCGTCCCTGATGTAATTGGCGCCATATTAGCGTGCATCCCCTGAGCGGGAGGCGAAGGGTCTGACACGTGGGGAGAGTTAGTCGGCGTAACTTCCCCCTCGTCAGAATCTTCTGGTTATATTTCTTTTATAGTTAAAGACTGATCTTTACTGTTTAAGGTTAATCAATACATTTAGTACCCATTCTCCTATGGGGCTCCACCATGGCTTTCAAACATAATGAACAAATAGTTTCCTCTGTGTCAGACATGTTTAAACAGACTAGCAATGAGACTAGCAAGCTTGGAAAACACTTTAAACAAGTTTACAAGCAATATAAAAAACGTTACTGCACCTTTAAGAAACACAAATTTTGTCAAAATTTGAAATAACAGTGAAAAAAGGCAGTTACACTAACAAAATTTTTACACTGTATGTAACAAGATAGCAGAGCATTGCACCCACTTGCAAATGGATGATTAACCCCTTAATACCCAAAATGGAATAATAAAAGACAAAAACGTTTTTTTTTTTGTTTTGTTTTTAAACAGTCACAACAACTGCCACAGCTCTACTGTGGCTTTTTACCTCCCTCAAAAACGACTTTGAAGCCTTTTGAGCCCTCCAGAGATGTCCTGGATCATGCAGGAGTCTGTAATTTTTGCTGTGCAAAAAAACGGCAAAATAGGCCCCTCCCACTCATATTACAACTGTGGAAAGCCTAAGGAAACTGTTTCTAGGCAAAATTCAAGCCAGCCATGTGGAAAAAAACTAGGCCCCAATAAGTTTTATCACCAAATACATATAAAAACGATTAAACATGCCAGCAAACATTTTATATTATATTTTTATAAGAGTATGCATCTCTATTAATAAGCCTGATACCAGTAGCTCTCACTGCATTTAAGGCTTTACTTACATTAGTTCGGTATCAGCAGCATTTTCTAGCAAATTCCATCCCTAGAAAAATATTAACTGCACATACCTTATTGCAGGAAAACCTGCACGCCATTCCCTCTCTGAAGTTACCTCACTCCTCAGAATATGTGAGAACAGCCATGGATCTTAGTTACTTCTGCTAAGATCATAGAAAACGCAGGCAGATTCTTCTTCTAAATACTGCCTGAGATAAACAGTACACTCCGGCACCATTTAAAAATAACAAACTTTTGATTGAAGAATAAACTAAGTATAAAACACCACACTCCTCTTACAACCTCCATCTTGGTTGAGGCTTGCAAGAGAATGACTGGATATGACAGTTAGGGGAGGAGCTATATAGCAGCTCTGCTGTGGGTGATCCTCTTGCAACTTCCTGTTGGGAAGGAGAATATCCCATAAGTAATGGATGATCCGTGGACTGGATACACTTAACAAGAGAAATAGAGTTTAATTTTTTTAATGTTGACAACCAACACTTTTTTAAAAATATCTAAAAACACAACATACATAAATACATTTTTCAGCGTTAATATACAGGTGCATTTTTATGTGCACTTTTAGGGGCCGATTTATTAAAGTGCGGACGGACATGATACGATGTAGATAATCAAGTCCGCCACCACACATCGATAAATGCTGACAGCATACGCTATTGGCATTTATCATTGCACAAGCAGTTCTTGTGAACTGCTTGTGCAATGCCGCCCCCTGCAGTCCCGCTAGCAATGCCGCCCCCTGCAGTCCCGCTAGCAGGGGTGTCAATCAGCCCGATCGTATAGGATCGGGTAGATTGATGTCTGCAGCCTCAGAGCAGGCAGACAAGTTATGGATCAGCGGTCTTTAGACCGCTGCTTCTTAACTGCTGTGTCCGGCGAGCCTGGATTGATAATTCGGCCCCTTAGTGTGTGGAAATACTAAAAATTGGAAGCAAATTAGTTGAGTATTTTTATTGTTATGTGTTGATTTGTTAAAATTGATCATTATTAGCCAAACCTAGAACAACAAAAAAAATGCTGCACCCATTTTGCATGAAGATAGATTTGATTGTCTGTTTTTTTTTATTCTTGGTAGAAAAATGAGCAGTAGTTTATAAACTGTTTAAAAATATAAATTAAGCCATGAACCGTAGCATATTTGACAACAATTTTTATAACATTGTAGCCAAGTAGACAGTAAGTACCTGCAGAGGTGTTACCTTTAGCATGTAAATATATATATGTCCATACACTACATACAGTACAAACACAGTACACAGATACATTTGTTAAAATATAAACCCTATGTTAATGCCACAGTTTCTAAGCAAACAAAAGTTTAATTTCAATATATATATATATATATATATAATTATATATATATGTGTGTGTTTGTATATATTAATATATTGCTGGAAAATTGGAAAATAACAACTACAATTTATCAATCAGGAACGGTAAAATTTGCCTAGTCAACAATATAAAAGACAGGAAAATGACTTACTCTTCTGCTGCAACACGGAAAGACCTCACAGTTTGAATTAAGGCTGTGACACACTGCAAGCAGAGCGACGCGCAGCGTGTAGATGCAGCTGTGCGCGCTCAGTGTGTCTTGCCTTTTCATCTCTGAGCACTCTGCTGCGTCAGGTTGCGTAGCTAAGCGCTCAGAGATGAAATATTTGAACTTCAGAAGCGATGCGACGCGGAGCAAAGCAACTGCTTTGCCTCGCGCCGCATCACTTGCAGTGTGTCACAGCCTTAAATGCAACATTCACTTACTGCACCGGGTTTATTACCCATAGCCTCCTACACTTTCTCAAGCTCCGCCTTACACATTTAGTACAATATTTATGAATTGCTAACATTTCTAGAAGATTGTTGAATGCACTGGTTCATCTTTTAAACAGATGCTTCTTTTCCTGAATTGACTAAGATATTAATGCAAAACTATTTTTAAAAAAGACAATATTTACTCAATGGAGTGAATTTTGAACTTGTGAATGACAACATAGAAAATAGAAAATTTCTTTTGAGCTATCTGGATGCTTTTAAAATTTATGAAACTATTTTACATTCCATAATGATATCACACATAGAAGTAGGCAGTTAGCCTATCACAGACATGGGTTAAATGTATTTAAAAGCAAACCCTCAATGTAAATTATTTTCACCACACATTTTTTTTTCATTAAACCATGCATTAAATTAACTATGAATCTTTTTGTAAGTTTAGTACATTTTAGTATGAGCTCTGCTACATTACTGTTGAAATAAAACAATGAAACATACAAACTAACTTGAAGGAGACTAGTACCTGTGATCAATCTGGAGTCAAACATGGTAACTGAATTTCCACCAACTTCAATTTCATAACAAAAAATATGCTTTGGTTCTCATCAAACTATGTATATTCTACCTCATGAATTCTAGCTCCATTGCAAATTCCATTAAAATAGGTACAGTGACTTTGTCTAAATATTCAAAGTATATTAATAAAAGAACCATTAGCCTCTTCATTAAAGACAGGGATTTTAGTACAATAATACAATCAAAAGAAAATGTATCTGTATCGTATCGCTGACATTCTACAGAACCAGACATTCATGGACTTTAACACTTACGCTGGACTGAACAAGCTAGATAAACCAAGCTGGTACCAATACTTGCAGCTTAGAGAAAGGGTGCTGGAGGTAGTGGGTAGAAACGCAAAAGGCCCTGATACATATCTAGAACAACTATGTCTATCCCAAAGTCGGGTCCGAGGTGCCATTTCAAAATTGTACTACTTTTTCAATGTCCCATCTGGGGTGACCAAGCTCCCCTTTATGTGTAAATGGGAGAGTGATTTTAATTTTACTTGTTCACTTGAGAAATGGCACAAAATATTAAGTAAGGGACCCTCCTTCTCGATTTGTGCCCATTTAAAAGAAAACTATATGAAGGTGGCGTTTAGGTGGTACTTTCATCCCTCACGTATACACACTAATGATCCAAATAAGGGGAATTGTATGAGAGGTTGTGTAGAGAAAGGAACATATGCACACATGTGGTGGCATTGTCAACACGTGTCTACAATATGGGCACAAACTTTCTCATTACTAAGTGAAATTCTTGAGTCAAATCTCACCCTGACCCTGGCTCAGGCACTTCTCCATGACCCAGTACCTAGGTTTAACATGAGGACAAATACATTTATATTTCTTATTTGTACTATAGTTAAGCTGACTATTGCCCAATTCTGGAAATCAGTGGTTCCCTTCTATCAGCTAATCCGCAAGAAAATAAATGATTACTTTCAACTTAGTAGCATTGCAGCAGATATTCTGGACACTAAAGACCAATTTATCTCTCTGTGGGAACCCTGGATTATGTACACTGAGGCAAGGGATAGAGTACGACTGCAAGCTAGCTAGAAGGATAGAACAACTTGGTTTAGGGTTCAGAGTACGCCTACTTGGGATTGGTAAATTTAGGATGTATCATTATTATGTTGCCACACCTGGTACCTATTTCTCCCAGAACATGTACTTTGTGAGTATACCCACTCTCATGCATTTATAACGTACCCAGAGGTATACACTCTCTCACCACAGCACGCCTTTCATATGTCTAAGTGTAATGTCGAGTATTTTGTATAGTGCACTGTGACCTCACTATTTATGCTTAATGTTATGTAATTTTGCAACTTTGTAACTTCAAATGTGATTATTATTTTTTGGAAAACTAATAAAAAACTTTTCAAATAAAAGAAAATGTATCATTGCACAAGCAGTTCACCAGAAATGCTTGTGCAATACTGCCCTCTGCACATTTGTGGCCAATCGGCCGCTAGCAGGGGGTGTCAATCAACCCGATCCTCTTCAATCGGGTTGATTTCTGTCCGCCACCCTCAGAGCAGGCGGACAAGTTATGGAGCAACAGTCTTTAGATAATTCGGCCCCAATGTGTTAAATATGATTTTGTTTTGGAGAGCTGTTTAAATTATGTGTGGAAAAGAGAAATTAATAAAAGTTCTGTTTTTTTATGTACTATTGTGCTTAAAGGACCACTTAATACAGTAGAACTGAATAACTGACAAATACATAATACAATTACAATGCAATATCACTTACTTTGAATTTGAAATGAACAGTAAAATATTTTCAAAGTTGATCCAATTTTCCCTCTTTCTGTACCTTGTGACTGTCATCAGCCAATCACAACATATGTATATATATATATATATATATATATATATACTGTGTACTTTTGCATATGCTCAGTAGGAGCCTGAGAAACTGTGCATATAAAAACAATGTGCATGTTTTGATAATGGAAGTATATTGGATAGGTTTTTTTTTTAAATTGCATGCTTTAGATTGCTGCAATCTACCTCAAAAGCTTAAGTTAAGAAGCAGCGGTCGTAAGACCGCTGCTCCTTAACTCATCCGCCACCTCTGAGGCGGTGGACAACAATCAGCCCGATTAGATAAGATTAGAATGATTGACACCCCCTGCTGGCGGCTGATTGGCCGCGAATGTGCAGGGGGCGGCATTGCACAAGCATTTCCCTAGAAAGCGGATAATGTCCGCCGCACATCGATAAATGCCGACAGCATACGCTTGTGCAATGCTGCCCCCTGCACATTCATGGCCAATCGGCTGCTAGCAGGGGGTGTCAATCAACCCAATCGTATCCGATTTGGCTGATTGCTGTCCGCTGCCTCAGAGGTGGCGGACAAGTTAAGGAGCAGCGGTCATATGACCGCTGCTTCTTAACTTCCGCTTCAGGCGGAACTGAAGCGGAGTGGGTTGGAAGCAGCATCCGCTGCTTCATAAATCTACTCCATTATCTGAATCATGAAACTTTAATTTTGACTTTAATGGCCTTTTAATTCCTTATTTTTGATAAAGAAGCTGACAGTTCTTCTATTCCTACACTTTGAATTTAAAGATCTTCATTAAAAAAAACACACATTTATTAGATTTAAGGGTTACTCTCCCCAGTTTTGTATGTAGTAGATATTTATCTCTATATTATGAAATAATTCAAATTGTCCCAAACAAAATAATTTAATAATAATAAAAAGTGCCTTACCTAGAATGTCCATTTGGACATCTAAAGTATTTATCAACTGTCACTAATCATAAACCTGTGCATATTATAACAATGCTTATGAATGACAGACTTACCAATTAAATACATTCCAATCCAGTCACCAGCATCGACTTCTTCCTTTATGTCCCAGTAAATTACTAAATCCTGTGAGTGTCCAATTGCGTAGTAGGAACTGCTGACCATTAGAGTGGACCGGCTGTCTGAAGTGACCAAATCTGTGTCACTAGTGGATCGTGGCATGGTAACTCCTTCATGAGGATTGTTCCTAATATCCATATTATGGAATTGGTCAGGATTATAGCTGTATCTGAGAGGCTCTTTACACCGCCGCCTGTTCTGAGAGTTCCGCGACGGAGAAGCCATGGCAGCCAGGCCCAGGAACCTGTTTTGGTACAAATTCTGCAAGGACATAAAAATCAAGGTTAGCTATTGACACATAATAAGTGCACTGCACAAAAATACATTAACATTGTATAATTTGTATTATATTATGGTTTTGTAAGCCACCAAGAATAATACAAGTTAATTGTAACTAAAGCTAACCACCAGGCAACATAAATGCCTATCTATGGCCTCATTAATATACTGGGCCAAACTTTAAGAAGAAAAAGGTGTGTGTATATAAATATATATAGGGTAGTGGTATGGTAGTGTAATGGGGGAAAGACAGAATCATCTAGTGTTTGTGTATCAAATTACATTTTAATTAGATCCTTTTGTGAATTATTTAATTTGATGCTGCAGCTTTCAACTACAGCTTATAGGAACTATGTACCTCTATAAGTTTAAAGGTATTAAAATATGCAACTGTGTTTTTCAAATACTATAAGATGCAGTTATGCAATTTACTCGCCCACCTCTCTACATTTGCTGATGCATGCTAGGATATGAACCCTAGACTGAGTGATGTAGACTTGTAAGCAAAATAGCAGATGTTTTGGGGTGGATCCATGACTGCCAAAAGCCAAATCATGGGTGTTTAGTGGGTGGGGTTTGGCAGAGTTGGAGCAGGCCAAGTTGTATGGTTGCCGGTTTTATTTTGGAAACCTGGACATTTGTAGAAGAGGGAAAGCTATAGGTGAGACAGTGAGGGAGAGCTCCCAAATGGCAACATGAAGGACACGTAAGAGCTCTATACTTGCTGTAGTTAAACGTCATCACTGTTGGAATAATAACATTTAAAGGGACAGTATACACTCATTTTCATATAACTGCATGTAATAGACACTACTATAAAGAATAAGATGCACAGATACTGATATAAAAATCCAGTATAAAATGGTTTAAAAACGTACTTAGAAGCTTTCAGTTTAGCTCTGTTGAAAATGCAGTTGGAAAGCCCACTGCAAGTGGGAAATAAGACACTCCCCCCCTCCCCCTTCTTTTGCATATGAAAAGACCCTTTACACAAACAGGAGCAAGCTGGAAAAGGTAGCTGACGGTATTCACATAAAACTTTGGGGCTTGGTTAGGAGTCTGAAAATCAGAGCAATGTTATTTAAAAATAAGCAAAATTATACATTTTTTTTTTAAAAAAAACTTTATGGGCTTTATAAATAGATCATCTACAAAACATTTATGCAAAGAAAAAATGAGTGTATAATGGCCCTTTAACATGCATGAGACTTGCTGCCAATACATCAACTAGGGCATGGATGACAGATAAACGTGTATGTGACTTATCACCACATCAGTAGCTGGTCACATACACATTATAATTGGTATTATAGCACTGAGAAGTTGTAGCAGAAAAGTTGGTTTTCGTGCACTGCAAGTGGACTGAAACAATGCATGTAATGTAGGGAAAGACTTCCTGTTTGGGCCTTTGGTCACAAACTAACACCAGGTGGCAAGACGTGACTTGTATTAGGTGCCCCCAAACAAAAATACTTTCATATTTGTATGATAACCATTTATACAAGGAATGTATTGTAGCACCATTGGTTATACATATTTCAGCCCAAACATAGAATCTATATTTTACAAACTGAATTCTGAAAGGACTTTGAAAACAGCAACTTTACCAAAAACAGTGTTCAAATGCCTGAGAGACAAGTCTCATAGATCTCTCCTGAACAAACAGGTTAGCTATAATGACCAGTCTATTCATTTAATTAGTGGTTAAAGGACATTAAACTTCTGGGTACAACAATAGTAGCTATCGTTTTCCCTCTTGTACCTTTCAATTTATTCTCTTATTTTAACCCTTCAAAGTTCTGGTTAGTGAAGTTTTGCATGTTCACATTTCTTTCATGGAATTTAAAGGGACACTGAACACAATTTTTTTCTTTCATGATTTGGATAGAACATGCAATTTTAAGCAACTTTCTAATTTACTCCTATTATCAATTCTTCTTAGTTCTCTTGTTATCTTTATTTGAAAAAGAAGCTTTTTTAATGGTTCAGACCTCTGGACCGCACTTTTTTTTTTATTGGTGGATGAATTTATCCACCAATCAGCAAGAACAACCCAGGTTGTTCACCAAAAATAGGCCGCCATCTAAACTTACATTCTTGCATTTCAAATAAAGATACCAAGAGAATAAAGAAAATTTGATAATAGGAATAAATTAGAAAGTTGCTTAAAATGTCATGCTCTATCTGAATGATGAAAGAAAAAATTTGGGTTCAGTGTCCCTTTAAGTATTTGTGTAACAAAAACGCTGCACATTCACAGATCAGTGATATTGTTTTTTTCTTTAGAAGCCGTATCATGAGCTACGGTTTTGCGTGCTCAAAGCAGAGTGATAGCAGAACATTTTTGCAGAAACTGAATTTCTCTATATTATACCTGAGGGCTTTTTAAATATGTCATGTAACTTTTAATAGAGTACAGAAGTCAAATTTCAATGATTTGTTATAAGCAACGGAACGTCACCAAAACAGTCGGAGCCACGCAACAAGTTTGTGGTTCTAACACCTAAACGGCTACACTAAGGTTGCCACCTCGGCCATGTTTTCCAGGAAACTTATAAGTTACACATGCTGCAGGGTGGAACATGAATAATGCTGTGTGCTATCCAGGGGTGCAATTCATATTCCTCCCTACACACCCTGCAGCATGTGTAACTCATAAGTGTCCAGGAATACATGGCCGAGGTGGCAACTCTAGGCTACACGCTTACAGTTGTAAAGCCGTGGTTGTACAGAACCGCACACAGGAGAACCTGTTCCTTGGACTACTGGCTTTTGAACGTTCAGGTGACCGGTGTCGAGAAACGTATTTGCACAAATTTGCTTTTAGATTTGTAAATTTAAAATAAATGGTTACATTATTGCAAGCAACATCGCTTCTGTGCTTTGGAGTGGCAGCATATGAGCCGGTAATCATATGAAAGAAACTTACCTTTGAGCATTTAAATGAAAGGAAAATGCGAGTAGGTCTCATTTGGATTTTAAAGATTTCAACAAGAGTTGGAGTGTATTACACCATATGTAATTTCTGTATCTTTCAGAGACATTGAAACACAGTGCTGGATGTCTATTGGAACTGATATCCTTTATTTAAAGGGACAATATGGGCTCCATGTACTAAGCCGTCAATTCATCCGTCATTTTAGACGCGGATAAACTCGCCGTTACTCGCCGCGGGCGAAATGGTGTCCGCTGTCACTATGTACTAATAATCCCCCAATAAATAGACAAGTCTAGCCCGCCGCGAGCAGTGGCGGATTATTGATAAATTTGATGTCTCGCTCGCCGCGACTAAGCTGATGTACTTTTAACTTTCAGTTGAATTGTCTGGCCAATTATTAACACGTGACATGCAAGGTGTCACGAACATCATAGTAGTCGCGGGAATAGAATTTTGCTCCTATAAAAGTTCAACTTATCTAAACAACTTTATTATTGTTCTAAATTTTTTGAAGAGTGATAACAGAGCGTTATTTTTGTAATATTTATTTACAATTTGGATATGGCTTCATCTGGATCTGATAATATATAAATATTAATATAAAAATAATTATAAAGATTGACAACTATACAATACATATTTAAAATATAGATTACTCTTTAATTACAGTCGACAAATTTGGCGCAATTTATGTACATGGAAATGAGAGACAAATTAGACGCCAGTTATGCTGTACAATGCTGATATTACTGCCTTTTATATATGTCTAGACTGGCGTCTAGATTGACTTTCCTATTGTTTTGTACCTTGCCCGCCACCTAAAAGGTGGCGAGGCAAAAATAACGAGGTGGGAGCGGAAATTGTAGCGAGCGGACAAATAGATTTTTTAGTACATTCGTTTTTGGCGAGTTGGTGGTCAAATGTGTCTAATTACAGTGAAAAATGGAGCGGTAGCGAGGTTTGGCGGATAAGTACGCTCGCAATTTTAAAGATGCGAGTTTTAACATAATTGACGGCTTTGTACATATCAGTTTGCGAATTTTGACGCGAGATTTGTTGCGGGTAGCTCGCTGACTGCTTAGTACATGGAGCCCTATCACTTATATATTATTATTACTATTATTTTTATTCACAGTCACTAATTCACTTTATATTTCTTTGCTATTTTTTAATGTGATACATAGTTACTGCTGCAATAAACTGCTATAGATACGTGCACGCTTCTACCTAGGTTTAGTCTTCAACAAAGAATACCATAAACAAATTTGATAATAGAAATAAATTGGAAGGTTGCTAAAAATACATGAATTGGGGCCGATTTATCAAATGCCGGGCGGACATGATTAGCTGCAATAATAACAGTGTGTTTTACAGGGCTGATGACTACATTATTGAAGGCACGTTCACAAAAGCACAATCTCGTTTGAACGTCTTCTTTAGAGCTGCAGTATTGCAATGGAGTGATTTCACATTTTACAGCTTCAGCACAATTAAAATCCAGTTTTTGAGAGATTTTTTGTATATTGGAATAAATATATATTAAGATAATTATTAAAAAGATGCAGAACTTGATTTTAGCTAAAGTAAAAAATACCAGGTTTATTTTAAACTCTCAAATACAGGATGGATGGTTAATTGAAAACTAATCCTGAAGGAGTTTTTCTCTCTCACTTATAATATGGATTTTAATGTATGTTTCACTTGTGAATAAGATTTTTACTTATGGTTGTTCTTTTTTTCTTCCACTTTTTATTTTCCATGGATCTTATATAACAAAAGTTTTTTTTCTCTCTTTCTCATTTAATGAGAAAACTTTTACCCATTATGAGGGCAAAGCTTTAAATTAGGAAATTTAAAATTATTTCTTCTGTTATTCATGATGGATTCTACAATTTATAGGTTGTGATCAAGTTAGATTTTCTTTTCTTTTTATTCTTTTATGGCTATTTATTCTTGTTTTTTGTATGAAATGCTATTTTGTATGTGCTATAACATTAAATAATACACATAAAAAAAAAAAAAAAAAGAAACCTATAGGGGTATATTTAACAAGCTGCAGATGCAGCTGTTTTCGCACAAGCCTTCAGGTTCGCAGGAAAAAAAGTTAAGACGCAGCGGCCGTAAGATTGCTACTCCTTAACTCATCACCTCTGAGGAGGTGGACAGCAATAATTCTGATCGGATAGGATCGGGATGATTGACACCCCCTGCTAGCAGCCGATTGGTCCTGAATGGGCAGGGGGCGGCATTACACAAGCATTTCACCAGAAATGCTTGTGCAATGTTAAATGCCGACAGCAAATGCTGTCGGCATTTAGTGATGTCGGGCGGACTTTTAAAACATCTACTCCATAGTCTTTTTTATTATTATTATACTTCATTTATAAAGCGCCAACAAATTCTGCAGCACTGTCCATGGGTACAAAAGATAAAAGTACAACAATGATGAATCAATATTTTTAAGAGACAGGACAAATATTTATCAAACAAATGCAGGAGGAATTGAGGGTCCTATTCCCATGGTAACTTACAATCTAGAAGGGTAGGAAGGTGAGAAACAGGAGGTGGGGACTACAAGGGTGAGAATGATGTTAGTGCAGAGTTAGATAAAGGCAAGTATTAGGTAAGTGGAGGTCTTCTTTTTGTTTTCAGATGAAGTCACGCCTAACCGGAAAATGGTGCTTGTAAATCAGTATATCGGAATATTGCCAAAAACAATAGTTTTAAAATATTAAAAGTGAAAATATAGTCATTGACCAGACTTGCCCAGAATGCCCATCATGTCTGCATATAAATTGAATTCAGGTTGTTCAGTAGTGGTGAGGATAGATTCAATGGGGCCAATTTATGAAAGTGAGAGCGGACATGATACGATGTAGCGTATCATGTCCGCTGCACACGCTGTTGGCATTTATCATTGAACAGTTCTTGAATGCCGCCCTCCGTATAGGAACGGGTGGATTGATGTCCGCAGCCTCAGAGAAGGTGGACCAGTTATGGATCAGTGGTCTTTAGACGTCAGCTTCATAAATGCTATTTTCGGCCAGCCTGAAGGCTTGTGAGGAAACAGGGGCATCAAGCTCCATTCAGATCTTGATAATTCGGCCCCAATAGCTTAATCTCACACGTAAATTAGCATTTCCCTAATACACTGAGCAAATGGGTTCATTTAAAAGAACTTTATTAGTAAAAATATTTTGGCTGCTTTTAACGCACAGATACATTTTGGATTGTGATCAATCCAAAAAAAACACGCAGACCAATTTCACTGAATTTAAACTTTTTATTATTGTATTCGAATTTCCCTTTAATTAAGTGAAATGTCTGTTCTCCCATCTTTCACTAATGAAATTTATGGTACCATCGCTTAAATGAGCATAAAGCAGTCCAATGTATTTCAACCTTACAATAAACTGCTTCTGAAAAAAACTTTTTTTTGACAAACAAATCTGTGTACATGGCACATACAGGGAAATATAAAATCCGCATAAAATTGCTTCTTTTTAATTGGCAAGTAACTCCATGTTTTATGCGCCATTTGTTTTCAAAATGTACGAACATAATTATGTTTGCTTTACTGATTACTTTTATTATGCACTCAATCCATTGCCACCATAGGCCAAGGGAAAGCACAGTCTCTTTGATACGGTCTGAAGTAACCTGTAAGCAAACCTCCCAACATTTGTGGCTCGGTGTTAGGGACTCAGGAGGTTGAGGAGGGCTGTTTTGTTGCCATTTCCTGGGTAAGGAAATGTTAAGAGGGGAATGGTCGCAGGTGGATAGTGAGTGGGATCATGAGCGTATCTGGGCAATCAATGGGCATGTCTAGGAAGTTCTTGGGAGTGTCTGGGTGGTGCTCCGGTGGGGTTAAAGGAAATTCTCCAATCCAGGACATATGGCTGTCTCAGAGGTCAGTGGTACAGAGCTCAGAATTTAGGACTGTCCCTCTCAAAAAGGAGGACCGTGAGAAGGAAGCTATAGATCCAGATGCAGCTATCCTGGGTAGTCACTGTCTTATTTTCAGTATTAGGTAATAAGCTAGCAAACTTTGTATAGTAGCTAGCAAAGTCTGTATAGTAATAAGCGGCAGGTCTAAAGGTAGCTTAGTACAGACTATTTTAGTTAATCAGCAAATACATCAAGAAACACTTGAGGAAAGATCACTGTTCTGTGTGCTGTTGGGGTACCGCAAGGCTCTGTCCTCGGTCCCCTTCTCTTCTTAATATACACGTCATCATTAGGTTCCTTAATAAAGTCCCACGGGTTTCAATATCATTTGTTTGCCGATGACACCCAAATCTAGCTCTCTGCACCAGACCTATCTCCTTCCTTGCTAACTCGTGTCACTAACTGTCTTTCTCACATTTCTTCCTGAATGTCCTCTCAATACCTTAAGCTAAATCTTTCCAAAACTAAGCTCCTTATTTTCCCTCCTTCTTCTAAAATCTCCACCCCCCATCTCTCTATAACTGTTGACAACTCCATCATTACCCCTACCCCGCATGCCCAATGTCTTGGGGGTCACGTTTGACTCAGATCTTTCTTTCACTCCTCACATTCAGTCCTTGGCTAAATCCTGTCGCTTCCACCTTAAAAACATCTCTAAAATTAGACATTTCCTTACACAAGACACAACTAAGAATTTAATCCACTCTCTCATCCTTTCCCGCCTCGACTACTGTGACTCCTGGTCCTCTCTGGTCTCCCTAGCTGCCGCTTAGCTCCTTTACAATCCATAATGAATGCCTCTAATAATGAATACTCTCCCTCCCGTCCCCTTCACTCTGCTCATGACCTCCTATTCTCCTCCTCTCTTGTTACCTCCTCACATTCCCATTTACAGGACTTCTCCAGACTGGCTCTCATCTTGTGGAACTCTCTGCCTTATAGCTAAAAACATAATTTATGCTTACCTGATACATTTATTTCTCTTGTAGTGTATCCAGTCCACGGATCAACCATTACTTGTGGGATATACTCCTTCCCAACAGGAAGTTGCAAGAGGATCACCCACAGCAGAGCTGCTATATAGCTCCTCCCCCAGCTGTCATATCCAGTCATTCGACCGAAAACAAACAGAGAAAGGAGAAACCATAGGGTGCAGTGGTGACTGTAGTTTAATTAAAATTTAGACCTGCCTTAAAAGGACAGGGCGGGCCGTGGACTGGATACACTACAAGAGAAATAAATTTATCAGGTAAGCATAAATTATGTTTTCTCTTGTTAAGTGTATCCAGTCCACGGATCATCCATTACTTGTGGGATACCAATACCAAAGCTAAAGTACACGGATGATGGGAGGGACAAGGCAGGATTAAGCGGAAGGAACGACTGCCTGAAGAACCTTTCTCCCAAAAACAGCCTCCGAAGAAGCAAAAGTATCAAATTTGTAAAATTTGGAAAAGGTGTGAAGCGAAGACCAAGTCGCGGCCTTGCAAATCTGTTCAACAGAGGCCTCATTTTTAAAGGCCCAGGTGGAAGCCACAGCTCTAGTAGAATGAGCTGTAATCCTTTCAGGGGGCTGCTGTCCAGCAGTCTCATAGGCTAGGCGTATTACGCTCCGAAGCCAAAAGGAAAGAGAGGTTGCCGAAGCTTTTTGACCTCTCCTCTGTCCAGAGTAAACGACAAACAGGGAAGATGTTTGACGAAAATCCTTAGTAGCTTGTAAGTAAAACTTCAAGGCACGGACTACGTCCAGATTATGTAAAAGACGTTCCTTCTTTGAAGAAGGATTAGGACACAATGATGGAACAACAATCTCTTGATTGATATTCTTGTTAGAAACCACCTTAGGTAAAAACCCAGGTTTGGTACGCAGAACTACCTTATCTGCATGAAAAATTAGATAAGGAGAATCACATTGTAAGGCAGATAGCTCAGAGACTCTCCGAGCCGAGGAAATAGCCATCAAAAACAGAACTTTCCAAGATAAAAGTTTAATATCAATGGAATGAAGGGGTTCAAACGGAACTCCTTGAAGAACCTTAAGAACCAAGTTTAAGCTCCACGGGGGAGCAACAGGTTTAAACACAGGCTTAATTCTAACCAAAGCCTGGCAAAATGCCTGGACGTCTGGAACCTCTGCCAGACGCTTGTGCAAAAGAATAGACAGAGCAGAAATCTGTCCCTTTAAGGAACTAGCAAATACCTCCGGATGGAGTTCCCACTCCCCCGGATGGAAAGTCTGACGACTTAGAAAATCTGCCTCCCAGTTACTAAGTATAAAACACCACACTCCTCTTACGGCCTCCATCTTGGTTGAGGCTTGCAAGAGAATGACTGGATATGACAGCTGGGGGAGGAGCTATATAGCAGCTCTGCTGTGGGTGATCCTCTTGCAACTTCCTGTTGGGAAGGAGAATATCCCACAAGTAATAGATGATCCGTGGACTGGATACACTTAACAAGAGAAATAATTATAATAAAGTGTGTGAGATTTTTGGATTAAACAGTCCCAAAGCCAGTTTCTGTTGTGTTCTGTAGGCCGAGACCAACCAATCTTTGATGTTTTTTGGTCTTATCAATTGGAATACCACCTGTGGGAGTCCACAAGTCAGATCTGACAGTGGGCTCCACCTCACAAGCAAGTACACAACTAGAACCACAGAGTGTACCAGCTGTAAGAAAGAAGCCTAACCCATTTCTCCCAAACAAGGCTTCTCTGTATTTTAACTAAAATGAGTTCTCACTCTTCTAACTACCAAATAATAATACAGAAAATCAGAAGGCATCTAGCTGAAATATAATTATATAATATTTCACAAAAATCAGGGTTATAATGGTTCTCCAAATTTACTCATGAATTAAAGGCAAATCATATTCCTTTCCATGCAGTGAAAATGTGGGCCCAATTCTATAGGACAATAAAACAAAAAGAAGAGGGCACCACAGTAGTTCATTACAACATTTCAGTGTTCAGTAAAAGTCAAACTCACAAAGGGAATGCACCAAGAAAACTGTACTAAAACAGCAGTCTGGAATCTTTTGCAGCTTCACAGATGACTAAATAAAATAAACTCAAGGGGACAGTCAACGTTAATATTAATGTTACACAATTCTGCCCTATGTGCAGAATTATGTATCATTAACCTAGCGGTACATGTAAAAAAATAAGATACTGTATATTAAAAATTTAACCCACCCAAATTTTACTTACCATATCTTCCTCTCCATCCTCTTCTGCTCCTCAGTTTTTTCAAAAGCGCATCTCTAGTGCTTTGTCTAATCACAGCGTGCCCGATCTCGCCATTTAAATAAATGTAGCTTGCTCCCTCGGTATGTAAAGCAGCCACCATCTTTACCCAGTGCGGAAGCGTGATACATTTAGTGCAATGTAGCCGCTACATTTAGTTCAGGTGCTGCTAGGTTAATCTTACAGAATTCTGCACATAGTTAAAGTGAATGTAAACTTTTTCATTCAGGAAGCCCGCCAAGCATTTATCTAGTGTACATAAGTCTAATCGCTATGTAATTTTTGACATCTGAATAACATTTTCTGCACTATATACGATCCTCCCAGACCCGACTTCCTTGTTCTACATTGTGCGACGTATAGAGCAGTCCCACCCACTCTATACGTATCTCTCTCAAGCGCGCTCCCAATGAACAGAGGAACTGTGCATGCGCCGATATTAGCTCTCCATTGATTGTAACATAGTATTCGAAGGAGGTTATATATTTTGCTATGGGAGTGGTATTAAGCATGTGCGAATCGTGGACGCACATCTAGAATCAATCCGAAATCTTTGGATTAGGTAGGGCATGCGCAGAAGAAATGCATGACGTTGCAGGGTAGGGAACGAACACCCGGGGGGGGGGGGGAACAATGATTAGCCAAGAGATGTTTAGTGATCTGTTAATCAAGAATGATATATAGCGGGCAGAGGAACGGCGTGTATAGCGAGAACCTTAAAAGGTATAATTTGTGGTTACTGTACATTACGAAATAATGAATGAAAATATAGCTATTTTTGTGTAATTATTCATATGGCATGACCGATTAGAGTAAAGTTTACCTTCACTTTAATTCTGCACATAGTACTGAAAACTAAAAGATCACATGGCAGTCTTCACAGGCCTAATCTTGTTTCATATCTCTACCTAACTAGCAGTTTGTTATCTTATATTTTCTGTCAAACAATGGAGATTCTGTTAACACAATGATAGTAGCAAACCCTATCATTTGCAGACTGAAGACCAAATAGGCTCCTACAAATATGGAAAGTAGTATGTGGCATTTGGCCATTGAAAAAACAATTGCAGCAAACAGGGTATTAACCTGTTCTAAAAACATTCACACTCAGCTAATATGCTAATCTATTGCCAAACTGCATAACAAATATGTTGTAATTGTTGTTTGCTGTCCCTTTAAGGGTTTCCAGTTACCCCCAAAATACCTTATACTTTTTTACAAAAGTTTTTGATTTTTAACCCAGAACCTCTGTTTTTTTGAATGGTATTGCACATGTATAAGGGAATCTTTATATACTGAAAAAAACACTAAGGGGTCAGCCCAGCATCGCTAAATGCAGACAGCATACAAAGAAATGCTTGTGCAATGCCGCACCCCGGCACATTAGTAGGGGGGTGTCAATCATTCCGATCGTATCTGATCGGGATGATTTCAGTCTGCCGCCTAAAAGGTGGCGGAGAAGTTAAGGAGCAGCGGTCTTATGACCGCTGCTTCTTAACGTCTGTTTCTGGTGAGCCTGAAACTTTGGGTGTAGATAGCAGCACCTGCTGCTTATTAAATCTACCCCTAAAAATGTATATTATATAACATTTGCTTACCGTTGCTTAGAATCCCCAGCTTTAATAGTAGCGATAAATGTACTGTGACTGATCAGTCTGAATACGTATTGTCCTCAACAATAATTTTAATGCTTTTAAATAATTTTACACAACAGTATTTTTGATTATGTGGAGGGAGTTTTTATTCATTTTTTTAAAAAAATTTGATCAGTTTTTCATTCTATCTTTCTTTCTCGAAGTACTGACAAAAAAGGATTGCTGCAAGAGTGTGAACAAAATAATCTCTTTATGTGTGAATTAGGAAGTGTGCTGATAATTTATGGATCGCCTTGAGGCACAAAAGCCATTCCCCTGAGAGAACTAATTCTGAACTGCACACTGCAAAACACTCAATTCTCAGTAATAGCAGTGACATGGTCACAGGTCTTTAACTACATATATCATGCAGCTTCTCAGCAGCTATGTTAAAAAGTATCAGCTCCAATAAGTGACTGTATTTCACAGATAAAGGACTTTCAAATATATCTTCAGCACTGTTTTTTATAGGCGATCTGCAGCTCAAATTATTCACAGTGACAGGGTGGTGTGGGATAAATAAAATTAATTAAATTGTTGACGCAGAACATATTTATTTTTGCTATAATATTATGCATGGGCAAAATATATTATTTATTTATTTATTTATAAAATATTTTACCAGGAAGGATACATTGAGATTTCTCTCGTTTTCAAGTATGTCCTGGGTCCACAAAACATTGCATTGATACAATAGCGTACAATAAAATACAAAAAACAATAATAAATAATACATAATATATGAAAAATGTAACATAGATCAGGTAGGAAATATATAATCAACCATGACAGGTGCATTCTGTTTTGAGATATGTAGAGAGGGATCTCTTAAAGAATATTAGGCTTGGGGAAGGTTTGAAAGTGTGCGGGAGGTCATTCCATAGTTGTGGTGCTCTGTAGGAAAAGGAGGATCGAGCTGCTTTCTTTTTGTATGGAGGAAGACTAAATAATGTGATGGTACTGGATCGGAGGTTATAGGAGGTGGGAATAGCCGGGGAGAGCATTCTGCTCAGGTAGGGTGGGAGCTTCCCAGAAAAGCTCTTAAACACAAGGCTGGAAAGATGGAGGGTGCATCTGGATTCCAGCTACAGCCAGTTTAGTTCTTTTAGCATGTCACAATGGTGGGTCCTGTAGTTACATTGTAGCACAAAGCGGCAGAACTAATTATATAATATATTAAGTTTATTAAGGTGAGTTTGCGGTGCAAGTGCATATACTACGTCCCCATAATCCATGATTGGCATCAGCATTTGCTGTACAATCTTTTCCTTTACTGTAGGGCTGAGGCAGGATTTGTTTCTGTACAGGGCACCTAGTTTTTCTATGTGGAGGCCAAAATATAGATTGGGGTCTAACAATATACCCAACTATTTGAAAGAGTGTACTGCGGTCAGTGTGTAATTTGATTTTGTTTTGATGCATAGATAGGAAATTTGTAGTTTGTGTAATTTAGGTCCCGTTCCAAAGATAGTTGTGACAGTTTTGTCAGTGTTTAGGAAGAGTTCGTTTTTTGAGATCCACTTTTCTACCTCTGTGAACATGTCTTGGAGCACTGCTTCAAGCTGCGGCAGATCGGAATTGTTTTCATAGATTACCGTGTCATCTGCGTACATGTGTACAGTTGAGGATTTGCAGACATTAGGCAGATCATTTATAAATAATGTAAATACTAAAGAGCCGAGAATGGAACCTTGGGGAACACCATACATGACTGGGAGAGGGAGGGAGTCTCTGCCAGAAATGGAGACATAGTGTGATCGATCCGATACATATGATCGAAACCAGGTTAGCGGATGATCACCAATACCTGAGTTTTTTAGTTTGAGCAGTAGAATGTTGTGTTCTACTGTGTCAAAGGCCTTTGCAAAATCAAGGATAGCTCCAGTTAGGTCTCCTTGTTCCATACCAGTTTGGA